>NC_048896.1:90162185-90407431 GCF_011077185.1 Oxyura jamaicensis | reverse complement strand
TAGAAGGGGGGCTCTCATGGGGGAGGGTCTCTCCTGAACAACCGGTATGCGTTTTGAGGCCCTGCTTCCCGGGACGCGGCCGAACATCGCTCGTTGATGGGAAGTAGAGAATAACTTTTTTTCTTTCTCTCTGAGCTTCCGCGCGGCCTTGTTGTTTCTTTTGTTTCTCTTTCTCCCCATTCCCCTTTCCTTAATTAAATCATTCTCATCTCAAACCTCGAGCTCTTTGTGTTGTCTTTTCTCCCCCTTCCTCTTTGAGGAGGGGAGGAGTGAGAGAGCGGTTGTGGTGGAGCTCGGCTGCCCACTCGAGTAAAACCATCACAGTGAGTTGTTACAAACCTTCAAAATGGAGGAAAGTTTGTGGAGATCGGGTCCTCTATAAATATCCTATAGAAGATAGCTTGGACACATCACAGTAGGTGCATTTTCCCTTTGTTTTCTGAAGCCTTTAAATTGTTTGTTTGGATCCTGCCTTTGTTCCTTTCCAGTTTTGGAGCTCAGCCTTGTAATCCCTGGGAAGGCTATTAATTCTTGTTTGTTCTGCCACGTAATGACAGCGAAGCAGGATGATACTGCAAGGTTTCTTATCCCCTGACTGCAGAGAAAAAAAAAAAAAAAAGAAGTTATATAATACATCCATATAAAGAAACTTAGTTTCTCTGGCATCATTTGGACTGTTTCTGTGATTAAATAGAGCTGGATCTAGCTGCTTTTAGGGTGTTAGGATTTCATACTCATGATTACGTTTATGGTACAAGACTGAGTGGCTTTAATGTGCCCGGTGCTCTGACACGCACCATTTCTCTTTGCCCTTATAGCCGAGGAGAAAGCAGGCATAAGGCTTTACACACCTCGAGAGGAGCAAAACGGGGTGCCCATGGAAGAGGCACTGGCGTACAGGAAGAGAAAGTAAGCTGTGCTAGGAGGATGGGAAAAGCCCCGGAGAAATTAGAGCTCTCCCAGCGAGGTTGCTGCTCACCTGCAGGTACTCCTGAGTAGCTCCCTGGGGGAGGCACCTCGGGCAGGTGTGCCCGCACAGCCAGCTCCCTTCTGCCTCCCCAGGGGCTCTTTGCACAAAATTGAAATCTGGAGTCGCCACATCCTGGTTTGTGCTGGGGTTTACGTTGAGCCTGAGGGTCAACAGCAGCTCTTTATTAAAACTTCCAGTGAAGTGGCACGCGGTTACGAAAGGTTGATCTTACAAAGCCCCAGTAGCTTGGTAATTGCTGGGTAATTTCACCTGTACACAGGGTACCGCTAAGCAGAGCAGTGCCTGCGGTGTCACACGGGTTGGTTAAAGGCCATCAGCAAGGGCTGGCGAAGAACCCACTTTGCTTTCCTCTCTTATTGCCTTCAGTTTTTTTATTACATCCGTCTATGAAGACAGCCTGATTCTAGAAAATGCCAAGACCAGGCTGCAGAATTCCCTTAGCTTCCCCCTAGTGTAACTGGGGCTGTCCATAGCCTCCCTCACATTCCTTGGTTTCCTTGGAGGAAAGCTTGTCTCTTCTGCCCCTTCACTCATTATTTACAGCTCCTGGTTATCTTTAGCATTCCCATCTGCATGGCGCCTCGGTAAAAGCTCAAGGCCGTGCACTGACCATATTTCTCTCAACATCCCTCTTTAACGAATCTCATGTTCACACTCGTGCTTAATTTCCTTCCTCCTGTCTCTCCGTGTCTGCTTTAAGGGCAGGAGCGTGGGTGAGTCATCCTCTGGTACATTCACTGTTCTCTTGTAGTCATTGTTAAACACTGTACAGGAACAAAATTAAAAAATCCCATCCTTCCAGTGCAAGAATCTAAGAACTGATATTCTGGATCAGTCCAAAGCTCCGTCTGTCTTGGTATCTTCTCTGTAGCTGATACTTAGGACTCAGGAAGGCACACACCTGCACATTTAGAGAGTAACCTCCCCCTGGTCTTGACTCAGGATGCATCGGTCACAGCAGTTCGCCCAGGTGGTGACCCTTTCCCTTTCCTTTTTCAGAATGATCAGATGTCCCATTTTAAAACAAAATAGGCTCGGTCTTGCTGCTGGTTTCCAGCCTTGAGAGTGTATCTTATTATTAGAAGTCACTCCTGCAGTTCTCCTTTTAGCAGTTTCCTTTCCCTAGCAGGGGGAACATCTCTGTCACACGCGGCTTCCCACTCCAGCAGCCATGCAGACGTTTTGTGCTCAAGAAGAAGAAAAGCCTCAAGAGGAAGATGGTCAGGATCTGAACCTGCTACAGGGAAATCGCAAGCTGACATTCCCCGAGCATCCAACCAAGGTATCTGAGCAGCTTGTCCTCCTCTGTTTGTAGACCTTGTCAAATATCTATGTCCTTGTGTGGCAGGGACAGGGGGAGAAGAGCTTCATAAAAATAAGGGGGGTGTATGTCACATCCCTCAGAGGAGGCAGCTTCTCTTCTGTCCTGCTGAAGCAGGAGGCTCTACGCTTTGATCAGAAAGCAGTTTGTTGGAAGGGAGATCATTGCCTTTGTTCGTGCATCATTTTTTTTAGTGATGTTTTCTTTCTTTTTTACATTCCTTTCCTGAGCTGCTCACAGCAGAGTGTTTAGGAGTGACAGGCAGATCGTCTGGATACCTGGAGTAGACCTGGTGGTTGTACATGACTGGGCTGAGGCGGAGAGATGGCAGTAGGTAACAAGGGACAAAGAGGCTAATGTGATTGTCGGAAGGACTCTCCTAACAGTGGTAACTTATTAGGGTCTTTACTGGAATTCCAGGCAGAAGGAATGAGTTCCTGTCCTTTTTTCATCGATTTATAAAATGCTATAATCCAAGAATTTTCATCCTGAAATGGCCAAATGGAAAACATGCTAAATTGGGATAATTTTCCACAGAGCTGGAGGGCCTGCAGATGCCTCAGAGTCACTAATGAATTAATCTAAGACACATGGATATATTCCAAGAGAAAGAAATCTTGTAACGTGTCAGTTACGGGAGAGGGCATGGGAAACAAAGAGCAGACTTCTCAGAAACTTCTGATGCACAACTTGTGGTGTTCAGAGCTTGATACTCGGAGATACTGAGCACCACTCACTGATCTTCGTGCACTAGAGTTTCACATGAGAATATCTGGGGCCAAGCTGTCTCGTTTCGGTTACCCGAAGTTAAACGATACATTCAAGCGTGCTGGTCTCCACGTTTTCCCCAAGCTCTTGCAGTGAGTCACTGAGAGTGCAGAGTGTTTTTTAGCAGTCGCAGTTCCCAGCTCAAATGCCAGACCACATCGCTTTTCAGTCAAATAGGCATTTCTTAATCTCTTTGCTAATGGCCACAGCTCTAAAGCAAGTAATTCAATAAGAAGGCTGGAAATGGCAGCCAGGAAATGCTGACTGTCTCTTCATGCCTTAACAATACTCCCCGCAGAGTGTTATTAACCTTTCATACCTAGTCCTATCTGTTGGTGTGAAGCTATAGTTTCAGAAACCGGCATTTTTTGTTGTGTTGAGGAGCTGCATTCTTCTTGGATTGTGCTCTAAATGTCCACGCTGTCTGTTTAGGTTATATTTTTCCTTCGTTTGCTTTGCAAGTGGAATTCAGGAGGTAAATTGAAGAGATCACCGAGGAGAAAACATCTCTTTTCCAAAAGGCTGGCTAAATGTATCTATATGTGTGTGTTTGTGTATGTGTATATATCCACATTGTCTTTGATAGGTTGCAGAGCATCTATTTCCCAATCAAACTGTCTTTCCTGGTACTTTTTAGGTACCATAGCCATCCTGTACAGGATAGGTATGCATGGGTGGTACATGCATATTTTATTTATGTTTGTATTCATTTTGTTTATTATTTTATTTTCTTCATAGAACCTCAGCACCTAAACATCACCACAGGTTTCCTGTCTGGTATTTTTCTCTGTGCCTGGGGACGTCTCCTAATTAGGTCATCTGTTCATCTCAAGCTATTCTGAAATGCCTCTAGAATTCTCTAATCTTGGGTAGTTTTGATCTGTTGAAGAATTCTTTGTCTCCCTCTCTGCACTGGCAATTTGCTGACCTTTTCTGGATTTGGTAGCCAGCTGAGAGCCCTGCACAGATATGTGAGTCCCTCTTCTTGTCATGGCTTGGCAGTTGCTGTTCAGCTGTGAGGCTGACATCCCCTCTCCCTGGGGCCAAAAAGGAACGGGTTTGATTCTCATCGTGCTTTTGGGGGGTCTGGCTTTCCCATGGCAGTGAACTCCTCGGGAAAAGTAGTTGCTGCTAAGAGAAGGCTGCAGAGTGTTTAGGGCAGGGGTGGTGGCTCTCCCATCCCTAACAAAGCTGCTTTCTTTTGTTATTGTATTTGGCCAACAGAGCTGAAATCATCCACTGGTGCAATCTGCCTAAGATTTTTTTACTGCCTGACCTTCTTCCACTTCTAAAGCTGTTCCAAAATGTTCCATTAGCATCAAGTGGCATCACTACACAGTTGGCTGAGTAAATTAATTCATATTTACCCCTGCAGCTTTAACTCTTCTTGTGTCTCTTCGTTATTTCTTTACAGACTGTGTCAGGCAGCGTAATAGCAAAGGAATCCTCTTTGCAGGATGCTTGGAATAGCATGCGCATAGTCATGGGGCTGTGACTTATCCTAAGACAGAGCCCATGAAGAGAAGGTAGGGGGCATTGTCACCCTTCCACTGGTGACTCGGTAGAGTTTAATTTCTCCCCTTCACCCTTGGTTTACCAAATAGCCCTTAAAGTAAAGCCCTGTGCGTTCCCACGGACAAGCTCATTAGGTTCTCCATCACCAGACCTACTTTGTTACCCATCTCTGTGCCTCTGTTGGAGTCCCAAGATCAGCCGGCAACCATCAGGTAGTGATGGTGTCAGCTGCTACAAAGGTCTGTGTCCTGCTTACCCTGCTTACACAAATATTTGTGCCCAGAGATCTGTGCCATCTACTTGATATTAGCACGTCATTAGCTGTCATAACGTGCTGGGGTGTCTGCCAACTTCCAGTCTAAAAGCCCACGCTAAATAATCCTGCTACATGAAAAATCTTTGATAACAGGTTTCTGGGAATCTCTTTGGCTGTAATATACCAGCAAGACAGCTACAGGGTGATTCACTGCCTTAGAGTTTGGGCTAGATGGCCTAATGGCTTCGACTGGAGAGAAGGCAGTTCTTCCAGAGAGCAATTTTGTCAGAGAAGATGACTAATATACACTTGCTCGTAGCAACAGACCACCCAGTCCCGTCTTTGTGATGCCTGCAGAGCAGTAACAATGCCGTCTGTAGCAACGCTACCACTGCAGGGACGTCTGTTGGTGGCCCCAAACCCCAGCTGTGGTTCCCAGCTTGTCCATAACCAGCAAATACCGGCGTTTGTCCTGGAAATGCTGCGGCGAGCCAGTGGACGAGGAGGTGGCAGCCTGTTGCAGGGCGCAGCGTGGGGTGGAAGTTCCCTCTGGTGGAGGAACAGACCCACTACAGAGGTCAGAGCCGCACGGCGGTGCAGGTGCTTGGCTCTTTGAAGCTCCACCTGGAAGATCGCTTCTCCAGGTGCCAAGCTTCACATGTGTCTGTACTGCAGCTTTAGCTTTTAATAAAACTACAGATTTTCTGGAAATGGGGTTGAGAGAGCCTAGGTGGGACATGATGGGAGTTTGAGCCGAGCAGATGAAAGGTGTTGGGTAAGGGCTGGGTGCTGCAAGGTTTATTCATGCACAGTTTATTCATGACACAGGAATTCCAGTCGCTTTCTGCTACACTGTCCCAGGATGCTGGGGCAGCTGGGTCCCTGGCCTCAAGGCCTGACTATAAAACACACCTTGAATTTCCACAGGAGGGTTGTGTCTTTCTGGCAGAAGAAAAAAAATCAAAGCAGAGACAGATGCTTTTTGACAATTTAGTTGCATGGGAAACAACGTGCCGAAGCGGTGAAGGACAGCAGAGCCCCAGTGAAACCCAGGGAAGAACAACCCTTCAGGCTAAGCCAACGTCTGTTGATCTGTGTGTGGGCGAATGTTCCTGGTGGAAATTGGACCTGAGAGCTGCGTGAGGTGCCGTGAGGAGAAGCGATGTGCTGGCTGTCCTCATCTGACGGGGAGTCACCTGGACTAATGCCCTTGCCACTTGTGCCTGCTGCCTTTGGGCTGTGGAGAGGAATCTTCCTCTTCCTATATATCCAGCACTGTGTCTTAGCGTGGGGGCTAGGCTGACATGAGTGGTTTGTAGGGTTTTGCACGGAGTCCTGTGTATGGTGTTGGGTCCTCCCAGTGCAGGAGAGCCATGGGCATACTGGGGAGAGCCCAGTGGAGGGCCACAGAGATGATGAAGGGCCTGGAGTGCCTCTGCTGTGAGGAGAGGCTGAGAGAGCTTGGAGAAGGGAGGCTCCAAGGGTCTCATCCATGTTCATAACCACCTGAGGGGAGGCTGCAGGGAGCATGGGGCCAGGCCGAGAGGCGCTGGGCACAGCCTGGAGCCCAGGAGCTCCCTCTGAGCACCAGGCAGCCCTGCTGGGCCGGGTGGGGATGGAGCCTGGCACAGACTGCCCAGAGCCTGGGGGGGCTCCTCCTGGGGGGCTCCAGGAGCCGCCCGGACGTGGGGCTGGGCCCCCAGCTCGGGCTGACCCTGCTGGGCCAAGTCTCAATGCCCAACTCCCCCAAATTCCCACCCCGTTGTAGCCCCCCCCCCCTCCACCCCAACCTCCCCCATCCCACCTGCGGGGCTCCAACACCGGCGGGGGCCGAGAGAGCTCCTCGCGGGGGGAGGCTCGGGCTCCTCCTTCCCCCTCCTCCTCCTCCTCCCGGAGCCCCGGGGCCCTCCCCAATCCCCTCGGCCGGGCCCCGCCGCGCGTTGGCTGCCGCCGGGGCCGCCAGTGAGGCTGCGCTGCGGCTGCGGGGCCGGATGGCCGAGCCCGCCCGCCCCGCTCCCCTCACTCGGGCGGCGGCCGGCGGCGGGCGAGGAGCCGGGGCCGGGCCGGGAGAAGCAGCGCCATGGTGTCATGGATCATCTCCAGGCTAGTGGTGTGAGTAGCTGCCGGGGTGGGGTGGGGGGGTGACAGCTTGGGGACACGGCGGAGGGGGTGAGCAATGTCCCCTTGGTGTCCCTGAGATAGGGAATAGGGGAAGGCAGCAGCTTGTGGGCACCTTTGTTGGTGCGTTCCTTCCTGCCTCCCTTCTTTCCTTCCTTCTTCCCTTTTTTTCTTCCATCCTTCCTTTTTTCCTTCCGTCCCTCCCTCCCGCAGTGTCCCCCCCAGCCGCAGACGAGGAGCGTGAGGCTCCCTGCACCTGTCCCCCAGCATCGCCCCGGCTGCTGCATGGGAAGAGAAATATCCCTGGAAATGCTTCCCAGCAAACCGGGGGAAAAAATAACGAGCTCGACATGTGCCATTCATTCACCCGCCCCACCTGCCGAGGGATTCGGGGAGAAAAAAGGCATTTTCGGTGCCGCTAGCGAACGGAGCGAGTGGTTTGTGCACAAGGTGGGGCAGCGGGATGGCCGACCTGTCACCCACACTGCCTTCTGGAAACGGGGCAGGGCAAGGCTGGGACCCGCAGTCACGGCCATCGCTTGCCCCTTTTCTCCGTCCTGTAACAGAGCCACCAGCCCAGAACAGCTGTTGTGCTCTGAAGGCATTGCGGAGGAGCTGCGAGGGCCTGCCACTTCTCTTTGTCTGGCAGAAACGTGCCGGGAGGTTGCACCATCAGCACAGCCCCAGGGAGGCGTTTGCAAGGTCTCCTTTTTTGCCTTATGAAGCATAAAAAGAACAATTCGGCTCGATTTTAGCCATCTCTCTGTATCACTGAGATGTTGGGTGGCTGTTGGATATAAAGGATTTGGGGCTTTCTAGAGGTGAATTTAGCCCCCGGGGGTTTATGATCTGGATTCAGCTGCAGCGGTTGCTGGCCGGTTGGGGGTTTGCACTTCATTCTGGGAAAGCATCTGAAATATTTAAGTGATTTAACGTGAGCGGTATAACTGCAGATAGCTCTGCTGATTGCAATGCAAGGTGTAGCGTGCGTTGCCCATGGCTGCTTTCCTTTCCTCCCTACTAGACTAATTTCCACTTTGAAAATAGCTGTCATCATGCAATCCAAGTAATCCCCAGGAACAAGGAGTGTCTAAAGAGAGACGGTAATTGAACTTGCCATAGCGCACACATACATAGGTGATTTCATCTAAGGCACATGGACGGGGTAAAAATCAGAAAGGCAGGACGAAGAGCAGTTGACATCTGCATTCGGGTAATTAGCTGCGCACACAAACCTTCCCCATCTCTTCAGCTGCATCTGAACAGCATGTCACAGCCTGAAATACCTGTGCAGAGGGCGGTACCGATTGTTTGTTGTACTTGAATGTCAATGGCAAATAATAATTCGAAAATGCAATTTAAATATTAGGCATTTAGTAGTCGTAGTCGTAATTTAAAAGGAGATCTTGTGCAAGCCAGGCTTGGTCAGCGCTTTCTTTGCACCACCACTTCGTATATACCCATCCTTTGGGGATGCTTTGCACCGGGAGGTGCTGGTTCGTTGTGATCCCAGCAGGAAACTCAGATGTTGCTTAAAATGCCCCTTATGGGCAGTAACATTACAAAGAAAAAGAGGAGAGTGTAGCTAATCGTATGTCCCCTCAGTGCGGGCAGCTGTGTGGTGCGGAACAGCCCTCTGGTCTGGGCAGATCTGTCTGGGGAGAGGTTACCTGGCAGATTGGTCTTCTGAGCCCTTATGGGATTCCTTTAGGGGGAAAATAAAAAATACTAATAAAAAAAAATTGCGAATTCATCATTTATACTGTCAATACATTGTCAAGTGAAAGGGATGTTCACAGGAGAACCTGTTGCTGCACTTTTTGGTGACCACAAGGACAGGAGGTGTAGTTGCTGGTGACCGCTGCGAGCTTCCTACGGGCTCCTTTGTTCCAGGTAAGCCAGCCCAGTTCCTCCTGCAGCCAGGGGATGAGGGCAGCGCGGCGTGGCTCCTTGGAAGGCCACGCTGTACATGCACCGCATGTACCTGGGTTAACTGTCTTGTGGCCACGGGCTCCTCTACACACGCTGCCTTCAGATCAGGATCACTACAAAGATGTAATTTACCCAATCCGATTCCCCCGTCTGATTATGAATCGCCAGCTCATCCATCACGGCGGATAGCTGGGCTCTAAGCAGAATGGCCACCTGGTTAGGCTTTTTTTTCCTGCCCATGCCTATTCAGCTGGTTTTTTCCTCCAATCTTGTTAGCTGATAAGGATTATGAGGGAAAGCATCGCGGCGTGGTTTAGTTGTGCTGTGAATCCTGCTGTCTGCTCTCAGGGCTTGTGCTGATCTCCGTGGGGGTTTGCTGATATGACTCATCTGATAGGAAGGGCTCTAAAACCAAAAGCAACCTCTGCTTTGGCTCCTGAGTGCTTTGTCACTTCCATTTTCCCTGTGGTTTATCCGTGTCATTTATTTATTATTATTTTTAACGCACAAGAATGTGTTTCAGCGCCTTTTTACGTGTGGGGCTTGGACACAGCTTCACTTAGCAAACTGCTGTGGTGGTTTTGGGCATTGGTAACACCCGTGATTTGATTGTTGCTGGCTCAGTCCTGGCGATTTCTATTTGCAAAATGGTGCTGAAGGAGAGGAGGGCGAGCACTCCTCACCCACTTCACTCAGTAGGAAGTCAGGCAGTTGACTGCAAACCATCTCTGAGGTCAGTGTTTAGACTTTGCGCTGATGCTGGTCAGGAGTGCTCGCTTGTTCTGTCCTCCAGGCAGACCTGGTGGCTGGTAGCCTCCAGAAGGGGATAGACATTTCAGAGCAACATCTTACACTGCCGTTGCTGCTTGCTAAAGCTGAAGACTTTATTATTGTCGGGATCTGCTCTGGGTACTGTAGAAATGCATAACGAAAGGATAATCGTATCCCTGGACACCTTTTCATTTAAAGACCTCAGTTCTCATGGAAGATTTATCCTTTTCCAAGAACTATGGAACGTGCTTGTTGTGCCCGGGCTCGTACAGACCACAAGTAGAGCTTTGTGGAAGTTAGGTGTCTCACGTTGCCTCCTGAGAGCCTTTTGGTCGGGAAGACGTGGCAGAGGAAGGAGGCATCAGTGAAATGAGGCAGGATCTGACAGGTCATCGATACGTGGTGCTACTGTGTGGCTTGAGCATTAGAACTCCTGCTGTGAAGCGCTGAGGAGTGCATTGCAAATGTATGTACGGTGAATTAGCACGCCTTAATTATGCTTTTATTCCTGCATTTTTTTTATTTTAAAGAAAAACGTCAGTAGTGGCCTTTCTGGTCCTTTATGTCTTGCTGTGAAATGGGGTGGCAGCCTCAGAGGTGTTCCCTGGGAAGTCCCAATCCTATGGGAAGTGCCAGGGATTTGGGGATCTGTCAGAAGCAGCCTTTTGTCTGGCTGCCGCTGCAAGTAGGTAGCGCGAACAAAACCAAAGAGGACCTTCCTTTGAGCTGGTGAGTGAAATTTCCTCCCATCACGACTTCTCAGCTTTCCCCTTCTTGGTTAGCGTGGTGCCGATGTAGCAAGGGTAGGTGAGATCGGCCACCCCCATCCCCAGCTGGGGTAAACCCCCAGCACTGCTGAGTCAGCCACTGATTTAATCCATGCTCACTGCTCGCATTGGGAATGAATTTCCATTACAGACAAACCTGGCAGATCCTCCTCCTGTTTTTCCTGCGTATGGGAGGCCCGAGGAGATTTATGAATGAAGGAACGAAGTGATGTAACAGGTGACACGGCAGCAGAAATTGGTAACCTGGGTCCTCTCTGCCAGAGGCAGACAGCCGCAGGATCTGTGCAAGGGGTGGAGAGCTGCTCTTGGGAAGGAAAGCAGAGCCCGTCATTTTGGTTAGTGATGTGTCAGCATTAGCCTCTCCCTGGATGTATCGCGTATACGACAGCCCTTTGCAGTCCCCAGCGCTGTGAAAACACACACCACAGAGCGTGAGCTCTGGGCTGAGGCTACGGGACGAGGGCAGACGGCCTGCCACGCCTGCAGACGGTGCCACGAAACGCTAGCCGTTCGGTAAGGTGCTGCAAACCCTCGGAAACAGATCCTGCGGTCTCACGTTGCCGTTCCCCCTCGCACGACGAGCACCCAGCCCGCGGGGGCAGAACCTGCTGGCGCCACTCACAGCGCAGGTGCGACATTCGCTTTGCCCTTGGTATGAAATGTCGTGCTGCAGGGGGTAACGCTGCCTGCTGCTTTGTCAGCTGGGAGCCAGGTTCCCCTGCGCGAGCACGGATGTGCTGGAAATGCTCTGAGCCCCAGTGGGGAAGGCTGCCTTGCGTGCACACGTCGCAGATGTCACCAGTCCGGGTTTGGTGAGGCAGGATGTTTTACCAGGCTAGAAGTCGTGGAATGTAGCTGAGGGGCTTGACCTTTGCAGCTGTCCTAACACAGGCTTTTACCTTTAGGGGACCTCTTCCATAACGCTGTGTTAAAGTACTTCCAAACCATAATTTAGGCTTGTCCCCCCAGAATGGTTTTTACTCTCATTTTATTTGTAAGGGCACCGGGGCACAGACAGATCGAGTGGTGTATCCAGGACGCCACAGGAAAGCTGTAGTAATGGGTAGCATCTTTCCTCCACGCTCCTCGAGCAAGAAATTAAAGAGAATCGGGCGTTGGGTTTGTGGCTTGTTTTAAGGGTTGGTGATGGCTGTGGGAGGGGGAGAGCAAAAATACAGCCTTAAATAGGTGCTACCTGGAGCAGTTAACCAAGGGCTTAAAGCTTCTGAATAATGATTAGATTTCCTTCCATATCGTTCACTGCTTGTCATCAGTGTTAGAGACAGCAGAATGCAATAGCCAAAGTGCCCAGCTTAGGCCACTGAGTCAGGCATCGCACTACCTAAAGCTGGTTCCTTAGTCCCAGCAAGGAGATTCAGGTGCCAGTTACTCCACCTGTGGTCTCCAGATGGCTGGCAGCCCATGAAAAGACTGCAGCTCGAAACCAGAACCCCTCCTGCAGGCAGTTGTTAGTCACGTATAAACTGATTTAATCAGGTGTTAATCTTTTTTTTACTATATTTTAAGTTATAAGGTTTGTAATGAAAACTACTGAATTGCGCTTTTATAAGGTGTTGTTGTAAAGTATTCGTATTTCGACATTTTACGACTTCCAAGTGACTTTTATGTCATCTATCCTTAAGCAGCAGTGTAATATAACACGAGCTGTGTGTTTCTTTCAAAGGATCAGCTGGTCCAGGGATTAGAAAAGGCTGAGGAAAAACTCTTCCGTGCTCTTATTGCAGTTAATGGAGGGAGACAGACGTCCCTAAGAAGCTTCCATTAAAGGTAATTTGCTGAATAAAGAGCTGGTGGGCCAAGAGGAAACACTCTGTACCGAGAAGATAAAGGAAGGTGTGTAATCACACCTCCTGCTTCCAGGTACTGGGCAGAGCATTCACCTCTCTGCTTTCAGCAGGCGGAGGTGGTATCGTGGAAACTTCCAGGCTGGTCAAAAAGATGGGTGAAGAGTAGAGAATTGCAGGAGTGTTGGCCAGCTTGGGTTGCTGTAGAACCATCTCATGACACGATTTCTTCTGTGTCCTCGTTGAGCAGCTAGGATCCGAGCCTAGATTTTGTCTGACTGGAGCAAAAAGTGAGGGCCACTCATCACATTTCGGATAGTTCCTGTTGAGATGAGATGGCTCAACGGAGGGAAGCATCCGAGTAATCAAGCAAAGCACTCACCTGGCAAAATCTCACTTAAATCACCTGTGTACTTGAGCTTAATCACATGCTGCTTTCTGCAGAGGAAGGCGTCACGTCCTTTCGTTAACGCTGGTGGGCTTTTTAGGTTGTAAACTCCTTGGGGTGGGAACCCTCACTTTGGTTGTGTGGCACCCTAGGCAGTAGGGTTTGGCCTCTGTTTGGTTCTCCCAAATTCTGTGGCAATATACAAATAAATAACATGAATAAACGTGACTGTGCCTTCCAGACAGACCATTTAAGATCCTGTGCTCCCTGCTAATTTCGCTGTGACATTATTACTGGTACAGCGCTCACGGTCTGTTGGGGCATTTCACACGCGTGTAATCAGACAAGATTTTTGCTCTGAGGAGCTCCTCATTTAAATCCTTGAAATGCAGGCAAAACAGATGGTGAGCTGAGTGATGAGAGGGAACTAGAGGGTGCAACAAAATGAAAACTGGGGCTTGCTGTCCGTGATCTGTGTGCTCCTGAAGAGAAGAACTGAGATAACAGGATGCTCCTGCTAATCCTGCAGCCGGACCCAGGAAGGCACTCTGGACCCAGAGCAGCATGCCAGAACTAGGAAATCAGTGGTGCACAAAGCAGCTCCATCGTTTTGGTATGAAATACAGAGCAGGCATTTCCCTTTAGTGGTTTGATTTTTTGTAGACACATTTTGTGGGATCTGCCAGGGATTTTAGTTTGATCTGAGGGGTAAAGCAGCGATCTGCAGGCTGGCAGAAGCTCCAGCTAGCCTGAAGAAAGGCAAGGATGGCACTGAAGGAGAGAAGATGGTTGTACAGTAAAAAGAAACGAAGAGTAAGCTTTATGTTTCAGAAGAGACGCGTTTACATGGAGGCAGAAGGTTTGATGTCAAGTTGGAGACTGACTTTTTGGAGTGACGGGGGACAGCTGACAGCACTGGCCTGGTGTCACGCTTCGTAAAGGTTTGTTTCTCCTGATGCTGCCCACTTGCTTGCTGCATCCCTTCCTATTGATGCACTTGTTGCTAATAAACAATCACCCAGTTCCGAAGGAGGAATCACTCAGCCAGTCAATAAGGCTGCGTTCTGCCTTTCCCACCCCACTCCCATGGAGCCGACAGTAATCTTTCGCCTTGCAAAGTGGCAAATTTTACAGGACAACAAAACCAGTTATTGAAGAACCTATTTGTGAGGAGCTAGGAGGAATGCCCCTCACGTCTGGAATTTTCTGCATTTTTGGACACATCCCAGGGATGCCAAGGCAACGTGTGTAGCCTGCCTCTGAGCCTACGGGACGATTCGGTACTATCAGCATCAACAAGCAGCCGCAGCTCCCGCTCAAGAAGCACTTCTATTCTGTCAAGTTCGTGCTGCTGCCTCCTTTCATTCAGCTCGGTTGGGCTCATTCATTCTCTTCTTTGTTTCCAGCCTCTAAATAAGTATTTTTAGAGAAAACCAGAAACTGGAAGAAACTTCTTGCCTCATGTTTTAGAGGGAGGCTCATGAGTAATACTGGCTTCATGTGAGGGAGGAGGGAAGGGTTTCTGTGGTAGGTGTTGTGTGGGAATAGCAAGAGTCTGGGTTCAGTTGTGCTGCAGGCTCCCTGTGGGAAGACGACAGGTTATTTTCTTTCTTAAGTTGGTACCTGTAAAATAGACTTACTGATAACTGATCATTTAGATGGACAGACGTTTTCTCTACATGTGGGAGGTTGACACGGGAAGCCCAAGAGCTGGACTGTGTGCATGCCTAAGCTTAGACCTCTGAGCCACCCCTGTTGTGTTACCCAGAAGCAATGATTTAGCCAATCCCCATTACTAGATAATCCCAGATAACACCACCTGGCTCCTAAAATCTACCTGCAGAATTCGTGGTGACACCTGAAGGAGAAACATGGATGCTGGGGCTACGCTGAGGCTGAAAGGCTTTGAGCTTGGTGATAGACTCGGTGGGGAAGGATTGAGTGGGTTCGCTGGGTACGTGTGGCTGGAGGGTGAGCACGAGATGGGTGGCTGGATGGAAATGAGTTGGTGGTTAGCGTTTAGATTCCACTGAACATGTGCTTCTGCAAAAACAAACACAAACCACTGTTCCAGCTGGTAGTTTTGCTGCAAATCACAGCAGAGAGGCCAGGGACATAACAACACAGGCCCTGAAATGAGAATTTCTCCCTTCAGAAGATCCATCTAGCTCCGAGCTGGGGGCTGTTTGCATCTTCCCTGGCTTAATTGCACCCGTTTTGCAGTTGAACAAAGGATTCCACTTCCCAGGCTTACTGTTTTCGCTCCGCTTATAGAGATTTCAGTCAAAACAGAAAGATGTTGCTATTTAGAAAGAACATTAATAATTGAGATACTCAGGAGAATATACCCCATAAGGCTGGGTTTGTTGAATTTAAGTAGATCATCCCAATTGCCATGGCAACACGCTCTGCTGTCCTATATACAGGAAGGGTCTTTCTTGTGGGATCAAACCCAGGGAAAGCTGTTATTTAAAGCAGATACCTTAAAAGCACAGACAATGAAATAAAAGTAAACAGCTTCCTGCACGGCTGCTGACATTTTCTCACGTTTGTAATGTTGTGCTCACCTCTTTTTGTAGCTGTCACACTGCAATCAGTTAAACCAGTCTTCTTTTAGGAAGAAACCGTGATCTAATGATCCTTTCATAGTGTATCATCTCTCTGTGGGTATATCACAGATATATCCATACCTAAAGGTGGATATAGATATAACTGGCAGGTATCTATAACACAGACTACCACGGTAATCTTGAAGAGGTCTACCAGAGTCTCTGTGCCTTACTGTCTCTAACTGCGTCTATGCCAGTAAGCTCCCACCTCACAGCATTAGGTAAAGCTTGCTTCATCAATATTTGGGTAGCACGTTGAGATCCTTGGGCCTGGTGTGTTGTTACAGCTGGCTGTTACTTGGGAATCTGTGAGGACAGTCTAGCGCCTGAAGACTTAGAGGTAGCTGAATAACCACGCATTCGCTTAGAAGATTTGCAGATTTTTAGAGAGGAATTGCACCAAATCTTTTTTCTCTAGTCTAGCCATCAATAAGACGATCATTTTATACATTAAAAAAAGAGGTCAGAGTGATCAGAGTACAGAATTCTTGTGCAATACGAAGACATCAACCAAACAACACCTCAGAAAAGGTGGAATTTCACAGAGAAGTTCTCACTGTAAGCTAAAAAAAAGTAACAGTTGGCGAGGGAAACAAATCAGTTCATCTCTGAGATAATTGCAGGCCCTCTCTTCTGCCAATGGAGTTAGACTAAGCGGTTCACTGCCAAATGTTAACAAGAACTGCCACAAAAATTCCCAGGCCTAGCTTGTGGTAAACCTGAAAGGATCAAGGGTGGATGTTTTGCAGACAGAGGGAATAAATAGCTGGAAAATGCTGATTCAGTGCAAACCTCAATCGTTTTCTTACTCCTAGGGCAACATGAGGGCTTCAGCTTGTGTAAGCTGGGGCGGCTCTGCCGAAGGCAGCGAGCGATGTGAATCCGCCCAGGTGAGAATCCCAGGGCTGTTGTTTGTGGCCTAGACAGGAGGATGCCGGCCGGCTCCTGGAGGATTGGGGGTTACGTGGTGGAAATTGGCCAGTTCAGGACAACAGAAGACTTTTGTTCCTTATGAGCCCCAAAGTAAACTGTGTCTTTGGGGGGTGACTGGCTCAGGACAGAGGGTAATACGTTTCTGTCAGGACAGTTATTCTGTCCTTTCCCCTTAGCGTTGGCAATTTCATCACTAGGTTGTCATGTGGCTTCACTTGTTCTTCAGCAACCAAAGCCCATCAGGTGTGCCAGCCCAAAGGCTGTCATCAAGACGCGTGTGGCTTCAGATCTGGAGCTCTCCGTGGAGCTTCACTGCTGAGCTTCTGATAGCATTAGTACCCACTGAAAGCTGACGGGGAGGAGTGTGACCGCCTTCTTTTTAAATCAGTTAAGAGAATCTTGGTGACTTATTGCAGACCACCCAAGCATGCGTATTTTAAAAACTGCCTCATGTCAGACAGAGAAACTCTTTAATCTCTCATACTTCATCCCTGCACCTTTACACACAGACCTGTTACAGAGGGTGCACTGTGGCTTGCTGGCTAACCACAGCCTGCTGCAGTTCACTCTTAGCTGGGGTGATTTAAGATCCTGGGTATCTTAAATCCATCTCAGTGCTGCTTTGCAGAACTGGGAATCACAGGAGCCTGCTGACAGCCATTTCCAAGGGCCAAGAGGACGCGACATGCATCCCTGACGATACAAACCCCATGCATATTTCTACCGATTATTCCTAGATCAGTGCAGAAGGAGCAGAGCTGGTTAAGAGACTACACAGAGCCAGAGCCGAAGATCTTTCCTGCTCTCCACGAGGCAGGACGTGCATTCTAAGTGCGTAAATACTATGCCAGATTTTGCATGGTACTGAAATCTGAACTACTTGGCTTTCCTTGTGGTTTGTATATGATTCATAGCTAATCCCATGTAAATCTGCTCTGTACGACATCTCTCTCCCTCATCTAGAATTTATATATAGACTGGCGAGTTTTCCTCTTATTGCTTGTAGTGTGCCCTGAGGTTTTTGCACTCAGATGTCCTGTACAGCCACTGGGATAGCTCTGGCTTCTTTTTCAATTATTATTCTGCTGAGGTTTGCAGATACTTGGCTGTAACTAATCGGATCCCCATTCAAAACACCATTGTGCTTTAGGTATATTCTTGAAACCAAGAAAACCTCCATCCAGGCTGTCAGTCCATAAATGGGAGCAGTCTCTAAAGAGCCAGTTCACAGGGCACGTTTCAGCTCCGTGCTGCAGTTGAAACAATTAACCATTTCACCTCAAACAGCAGGGCTTTGTTTCTGGAGAGTGGCAGTGGTCATGCTTCTGTGTGAATCTTCTTGGCTGTGAAGGAGAACAAGCACCGGACTGTGGCATTTAAACCAGCATGTTACAATGGATAAGGAGCGATGGAAAAACGTAGATAAGATAGCAGTGTGGGTGTTCCCACAGAAAGTACAAGCTGCCTTCTCAAGCAGCTGCTTGCTTAGAAATTTCTCTAGTGGGCTTGGAAGCACTGGCTGCCTTTCCCTTTGCTTTCCTCTAAAGTTATTTCTGCGAAGTCTCCATCTGGCTCCTAAGCCTCAGTTTGTATTTCATGTTATATTCTGAGTAGGTGCCAGCTGCAGGTTATGTATGTGGAAGAGAAGGTGAGAAGGGAAAGAAGGTGAAGTCACTATGTCAAAACCTTCACCGTTCTGAATTGTACAATACACTGGTTTTTTATTTTTTTATTTTTTATTCAAGCTCTAAACAAAGAGGCATTCCTCGCAGCGTAAGAACAGAGCTATACCCGTGTCACAGGCCTTGCTCTGCATGCATTTGTGTTTGGGGAAATGCAGCGTGGAACAGGGTGCCGTGGCTCACCGCTCCTACTGCCTCATGCTCTCAGCCAAAGCCTAAAATTCAGGAGGATACAAGAAGTCTGGGAGAGAGCAAAACTGAATGCAACTGGGAACATGACATCTTCTGTCAGGATGAAGATTGAATGTCTGGGTAGCGATCTTGCTATCTGAAGCATTTAAAAAAAAAAAAAAACTTAGTCAAAACCCTGCACCAAATCCCGAGACTGGATTTAAAATCCTGACTTTTATAATGCGTGCTTACATATTATGCACCAGGTCCTCTGATTTATCTTCAAGAGCTGCAAGAGCGTTTGCATGCTCTTTTCTGGGAAACCATGAAGTCTGAGAATTTATTCTGAACCGAGATGTTCCTATAAGCGCTTCCAAGAAATCACCTGATGAGATTAAATGAACAAATGTGCGTGTTGGCAGTACCGAAGTACTAAGCGGGGCTCGCAGAGTGAGCTCATCCAAGTGCAACGATGGAGGTGGTAAAGCCTAGCACGGAAGAATAGCCTGGAAGCTGCACCTTTTGTTCCCAAGTTTCACGTTGACTCTGCTTGGGCTGTGACCAAGCTGCTGATTTCCAGTGGGGAAAAAGCATTTAATTTCCAGTAAGACCAGTGGAACCTGGGGCTATTCATCATCTCTGAACGCTGCATGGCATCTTGGGCTGCTCTAAAGATTTTTACCCCGGGAATCTCTGGAAGCAAAGTCTCTGAATTCCAGCTGATGTGGTGAAGGTCTCAGTATGAAGTGCTGGGCCGTGAGATGCTTTGTGCTGGTCCATGACGTTTTTTCTGCACTTTATGTAATAAATGGTTGTTAAACTTATAAGCCATAATGCAAATGAATAGTAGTAGTGCTAGAAAAATCAGTGGAAGGTGAAAGAAACCCCTTCCTCTGTCTTATCTTTAAAGACCCAATGTTCATTTACTGAACACTGCTGGGACTGAAATCTACAGTCCTTGGTGTAACAGGAATGTGTTTAAACTGGGAGAGGCCATGACAAGGTAGGAAGGCACTAGGAATTAAACAAAGAAATCAGATGTTGGTCCAGAAGTAAAAAACCTGGAGATAGTTAAACCTAGAGATAGATAAAAAGATTTGGGAGGAGCTGGGGAAGTCTCATCTTTTTGTAGCTGAAGAATATTCAGCTGTGGATGAGGTAGGAAAGTTAAATAGCAATGAAGAGATCAGAGATGCCAAGGCTCAGAAAAGAAGCTTTGTATCTCATGAAACATCCCAGAGTGCTGAGGAAACGTGTCTACATTCTGATATTTCTGTCTTCATGTATACATTTGTACATCTACACTCCTTGTTGAACACAGAACAAAGGTGTTTTGCACAATCCTATGCAAACCGCATGAGTTTTATCTGGCACGTGTACCTGGAAAGTGAATTGCAAATCAGAAATTTCTAACTTTTACTGTGGTTCTGGGCAACATGCAAGGGTTGCCAAGAAAGAGACGTGAATTTTAGAGGCTGTGCAGCTGCATCTCCTCCTCAGAGGTGTATTAGGCACGAGGTGTTCGCCCACACAGTATGCCGGTGTGCTCCAAGCCAGAACAAGTGATGATATCCTGCTCAAACGAACAAGTTAAAGGCACAACAGATGCACCTTTTGCCTGTCGGTACCACGTGATGAATTACTGCACGATGAATGTCCCGCCTGGGGAGTACTCAGCTGAACTTACCAATTTCCCAAAGGCTTGGAGAGAAATAATTGAGGATGGTGAGACTTTTAAAGACGTTGATATTCCTGTGCCTGGGGTCTTGCTGTGCACCCAGCTACAGCCCTGAAAATCCTCTTAGAAATAGTAGGTGAGAGGAATTAAAGCTTCCTAAATCCTGGGGTGTGGAGTTGTCCTCTTACTAACATAGGTGAACCCTTTCAAAATGCTGTGTGGGCTTCTCAGGCTCAGTTTCATTTCACCTCTCAGCATATAACCTGGAAAACACAATTCTCCAGCTTCTAGAGGTCAAATGTAGACACTGTTTAGGAGATGGTTATTTAAGGAAGTCCTTGAAATCCTATTTCTGCTCAAGTGAAGCTTTTCTGGACATCACAGCCCCGATCCTTTAAAAAATGATCACAGCATGGCTATTAGGCACGTGCATGGATAATTAACTTCTGCTGTGAGGTTCCCAGCTCCAGCAAAAGAAAGGATGTGTGGTTTTATCCCCAAATACATGCCACGGGCTATGGAGTTTGGCACACAAGTGAATAAACTGATAATGACCTCCCGACTGGTGGCTTTATGTGAGAGTAGGCCCTGCGTTACCATAAAGCCATTACATTTTGCGGTGACACTGCCCAGCAAATGACACGAGAGCTTACACTGTAAATATGTCGGGTCGAGATAAGGGGAAATCTCGCTGTTCTTCGAGCTCACAAGAGAAAGCAAGAAGCGCTCATAAATATTCATTTTATCTCCCTCGCTCCCTTTTTTAATGCTCTTGCTAATGGCAAACAAGTCCGCGCTAAGCCCCAGAATTACGGCGGTGTGGGACTGTTCTTGGCGCATTTCCCTGGGCTGTCAGGTTTTGTTGTACAGGTGGCTGAGGGAGGATTGTGCGCGGCTCGTTTGGAGCAGGTGAAAGGAGCGGTTTCGGAGTCCTCACGGTATCGCCCCAGCTGGACTCCTGCCTGGCTCCTGCAGAGGAAAGGGTGTGGTGTGCCTGAGCAGCCCTCCTAGCACCAAGAAGAGTCTCTCCAGAGAATCTCCTGCTCCTCTGGAGAAGGGAGGGGTGCGGTGAGGTTCTCCAGATGCGGATGCAGGGGTTGGTTTAGTGACGGGGTTAACCAGCACATTCAGGGATGTTTTTTCCCTTCTGTCTGGCAACGGAGAGGCAGCGTCTGTCTGTGGTGTGTGTCTCCCTGGTACAAGAAGAGCATCAATGGCTCAGCAATGTGGCCTTCCTGCTAAGGAGGTCAATGGTATTCCTGGCTGCCTTAGCAGAGTATTGCCGGCAGGTCTAGAGGGGCGATCCTTGCCCTCTACTCAGCTCTGGTGAGGTTGTATATGGAAAGTTGGGCCCAGTGCTGGGCCTCCCAGTATGAGAGCCACGGGCATACTGGGGAGAGCTCAGTGGAGGGCCACAGAGATGATGAAGGGCCTGGAGCACCTCTGCTGTGAGGAGAGGCTGGGAAAGGTTGGAGAAGGGAGGCTCCAAGGGGCCCGTCCGTGTCCATAACCACCCGAGGGGAGGCTGCAGGGAGCACGGGGCCAGGCCCTCGTCACAGTGCCCAGGGCCAGGCCGAGAGGTGCTGGGCACAGCCTGGAGCCCAGGAGCTCCCTCTGAGCACCAGGCAGCCCTGCTGGGCCAGGCGGGGATGGAGCCTGGCACAGGCTGCCCAGAGCCTGGGGGGCTCCTCCTGGGGGGCTCCAGGAGCCGCCTGGACGTGGGGCTGGGCCCCCAGCTCGGGCTGACCCTGCTGGGCCAGGGCATGGAGCAGAAGGCCCCAGAGGTCCCTTCCTACCTAGTGGGAACAACGGGCACAAGTTGCAGCAAATGAAATTCAATTTAGATGTAAAGGAAAAACATTATTCAAGGTGAGGCTAATCAAACACTAGAACAGGTGTCCAGAAATGATGAAATCTTGAATATACTGAAAATGTGACTGGACAACATCCTGAGCAACCTGATACAACCTCAAAGTTGGCCCTGTTTTGTATTAAGGGCTTGTAGAGGTCCCTTCCTACCTAAATTTCTCCGTGATTCTATTATAAACATCATATTTCTATTTCTTGGATCACACCCACCACTCTTTCACTTGAACAATTTCCAGGAGCTCACTAAATCATATCTGTGACATAGGTTTTGCTCTTCTCAGACAGGAGACTGTGGGGAGGAGGGGTGTTTACACTGGTTCGGTTTGGTGGATGGCCTTTCTAAATATCTCATCTGCTGTTTGTTGTTACTAGAGAGAATGCACTAAAGATGTACAGCTGGCAGGGGATCTGTGGATATCTGCCAGGGATCTGGCAGGGGATCTGTGCTGCTCCTTGGGTGCTGGGGTGAGCCTGCTTCCTCTGGTGTCCACCCTGGAGGAAGTTCTGCACTTGGCTGAGCCCTAGTGGTGATGCTCCTTGGTAGCTCGGAAGCCATCCCTTATATTCTTCAGGAGAAAATGAGGAGATCCAGTAGGTATTTTACCTCCTGACTGCTGTGGGCTGGCAAGTGTAGGAGTAAGATGTGGAACAAGGCTAAACAGGGTGCCACTGCACCCTCATGTTGGCATGCTCTTCATTTCCCACGTGAGCTTTAGTCCATTGTCTGCCCATGCATCCCATAATGAGTCTCATACCCCACAGGCAGAAACTGCCCTGCTCCAAGGTGCTCTGGAGAGCCTGTCCCATCGACACCGTGGGACTGGGGCTGATGCTGCCCTGGGACAGCCCCAGGGATGCTGGGTGTTAGCTGGGCTCCCCTACCCACCCTCGTGCCTCTGTGCTCCTTTGTGTGTGCGGAGCCCATTTTGTTACCCTGAACCCTAACACTGCGATTTCGGGTCATCCACTAAATGGTCATTTTCCTTCTAATTTATTTTAATTAGAGACAAATAATTTTGCTGGTAGTTGAAGCTGAATTTGGAGGTGTCTCCAGGAGCTCTGATTGATTATTCATTAGCGATCCGTGGCTTCGGTACAGAGCCTTGTCTCCTGATTTCCTCTCCTTTATGTTTGGGTTTGCCTGGAAGCTGCTCTGTATCAGCTTAGCTCCAGCTGGGGATCTCTCCCTCCTTGTTTATCTCAGCTGTACCATGCGTTTCATTAAGACACTGTTATTATCCATATGAAATGGAAGGATTAAAAAGGATGAATGAAATGAGAAATGACCCTAGAGGAAGGAACTCTATTAAATCCACTCTAGAAATTCTTGTTAAATGCTTATGAGAAAAGACTGGGAGTCTGTCTTTTTCAAGCTGTATGACAGTATTTCATTTTCCTTTCTTTCTTTTCTTTTATTTTTTATAAATTTTGCAGGTCCTAGTAAAAAAGGTAGGTGCCCAGCCTCTCCCTAAAATGCTGCTACAGTAGCCAGAAGAAATACCAAGCTGTGTCTTTGGGCCGTAAAGAAATGTGTTTTGCATAGCCTGTGAACTCCCTGCAATGTCACAGCTGTTAAATATAGCACGTGGCATTCTGATGCCACTACTACTGGCAGGGTTGGGGTGGTCTGAATATTGTGAAATTACCTGTACAGCCATCTTGCCTTAGTTTTCCTACAGTCTTGCTTTAAAACTGGAGTTTGGAATTGGGTATTATGCATGTCCTGTATATTTTCAAGTGGGTCTCACTGCCCCTCTCATTTAAATCAAGATAAAACCCCGATGAAATAGAAATAATCAGAATCCAATGAAAGTGCTTCGCTTCTCAGGTCACTGATATTTATGAACTACTTTGAAATCCTTGTTTGAAATGTGTTGTCAAAGTGAGAAGAGGTGCTTTAAAGGGGTTTCTTGCTTTGTTTTCACTTTTTAAACTTAACTAGGAGTTAGATGCCCGGGTCTGGAAGAACAAAGTGCTTAGGAGCAAGGTGGGTCCCGAGGGTTTTCTGTGTGGCTGGTCTCTCCAAATGTTTGATCCAGAACTTGTGGAGGTCTGTGGGACCTCGTGCCACTCAAAGCAGCCTGCTTGTTTTGTGTCAGTGGATCGAACCACTGGTGGCCCAGGACTGATTGTGGTTCCATGGGAACTCAACATTTTTCATGGCTTTAGCTGAATATTTGGGGTCTTTCAGTCTCATTTTTAAACCGGATCGGTCAGCTAAAATATTCCTTGCACTTAGTTAAGAACTTCTCTATTCAGCCCCTGGGAAGCCAGAGCAATGTGACTCTGAGGAGACCACGTTGCAACTAATTTGGATGAGTTATAGTTTGATGTGATGTTCTGTTCCTCTTTTCCGTCCCACGAGTGCAACACTGGAAGTCTAAAGCTGTCTTTCAGCGAGGAACAGACAAACGGAGCTTCTTTGTCTCACCATCTCCTCAGCCAGCGGCAGCACGTAAGGTTTGATGGAAAAGTCTTCCATGCCCTGAGTTTAAGGATACACAGAGCGTACAATTATGCTCTAAATTGGGATTCCTGTATGTGATTAAGTGTGCTAGCAGTTGGTTCATGTAGCATCAGTTCAAATAACTGCAGAATAATACTTGCAGCACGATCCTTGTGGTTTTATGTGAAAATAATGAAGAGCTTCTTTGTTGCTGTGCATTCCGTGTTTTATAACCCTTTTAGCTTTAAAATAAGTTTGGTTAGGTTATATATCTCTTTCCTTTCCTTTTGTACCATGAGCCTACCATAAATCTGTAGGCTAACTCACAAAACAGATTTTAAACCATCTGTCATCTCTGGAATTTAATGTCAGTGCTTCTAAAAAAGCCTTTTTCCACATAAACATCCCCCTCTCCAGAGTCAGAAAAAAAAACAGCCCTTCCCATGTCAAACATACTGGTTGGTTTTCCAATTGCCGTTTATTTGGCTTGGAAAAGAGGCAGGGGTCTCAGAGCAGGAAATTCCGGGACAGTGCTGAGCAGGGAAAACATCACAGCACGTGGGTGCTGAGCCCTGCCTCTGGGGAGCTGCGAAGATCCCGACCCTCCCGTAGCAGAGAACGTTTCTCTTCCAAAAGGCACAGATTTTATTCCCAGTATCCCATCCTAATGAATTTTTTCTTCTCCTCCATAAAGGTCTGAACGGAGCAGAGGGCTGCGAAGGGCTGGGACAAAGCTCAGCGCTTTCTCCTCTGCTCCCGCTGAGCTGAAGGACTGACAGGGGAGGAGGGCGAATGCCTCCGCTGAGGCCCACGAAACACTATCTCTCGCAGGCAGCTGCTCAGGGCCTCGTGGCATGTGCCAACACAGCGTTCCTATCGGCCCGCAGCTTCGCACCGACGGCTCGGGGGCCCCACACCAGCCCCGCACACAGATCCTTTCAAGTTTTGTCTCGGTGGCAAACAAATCCCCCTGGCTCCCCAGCAGCCCTTCTCCACCACGCCGGGCAGCGCAGAGTGGAACAGAGCGGCCTCGCGAGCCATCTACCTGCAATAAACTTGCTTCCTAAAATAGCTGCAGAGCCGGGAGGTATTTTTATGGCAGTCACGCAGCCTTTTTCTGTCCTGAAGGGCTGTAAAGAGAGCCTGGAGTTGTTAGCTTGTGTGTAACCTGGTGCAGTTCTGCCCGGCTCTGAAGGCAGCCCAGAACAATAGCTGGGAGGAGGGAAGTGACTGCTTGATCTTGGTTGGGTTTAAGGTACGACACCGAAGGGTGTCAGCGTAAATGTCAGCACTGTGAGATGCTTCACTGCTGATAGTTCTGGTAGCAGCACTCCTCAGGTGCATTATCGTAACGCCCCAATATCTTATAAGGTCTCTCCATCCATATTGCATTTTAGCATTTCTATCTTCTGCGAGTCGAGTGGGGAAAAGGAAACCACGTTTGCCATCCTCAGCCACGTCCCAGTGTGGGATGTCGAAGCCAGTAAATGTAAGAGCTGTGTGAAAGCCCTGGGCTGGCCAAGGCCTCCCTCTCTGCCCGGACCCCTCGCTCACGGCTCTTCACCTCTTTGTGCCTCCCGTGTGAGGAGTGCCCTGGCTGAGCGGGGAAAAAGGTGGCGTCAACTGGAGAGGAGCGTGCTCTGCTTTGGGAGGATCAAGAGAGCTTAAATTAGAAGCACCAAGGACAGCCCTCGCTCCTGCTATTTCAGCTGTAAGGACGGGCGGGCGGCCCTTTGCCCCGCAGCTTCCCCAGAAGGAGCGGGTAGGTTTCAGCAGCCCTTTGGTTCCCTCGGCCAGGTTGAAACGTGCAGTTTGCATCTGCAGATGCTAAAATCTCCTGCCTGGGGACCCGAGTGGGGACAGTGCCAGCTGTCACCCCCTGGGTGAACGGGACTGTTCCTGGAGGCACCGTGCAGGACACGTTCTGCTGCAAAGTGACCACGAGGGACCTGCAGGAGCCATCTCCCGGGGAATACCAGCCTGCAGCCTCCTCCTCTGCAGCTGGTGCTTCCTGAGCCCCAGTCCCTTCGGGGCTCTCAGGGTTTGGCCTGTCAAGTGACCGTGTCAGCCCCTTCTCTGACCTCGTGCCCTGCTTATTTTCGCATCTGCAGCTGTTGGATTCAAACCGGGAACCCTGGCCGCAAAGATGGTGCCGTTTATTTTTAATCCGTGGCACTGCGCGAGCGTTAATTGGGGCTGATAATAAGGGACCCGAACCTACTGGCACCCTTCTGGGCAGTCTCAGCTAGGAGTGCTGGCGTGGTGACAGCTCAGCTGCTGCTCCGTGTGCGAGAAGCATGCACCAGCCACCAAACATGCTGAGGAAATAGGAAATATTTCAGCAGTCCCTGCACGTGTCCATCCCCGGGTTTGAGCAGATGATATGGAGACATGAGTTATTTGGGGGAAAATAAGGGCTGTTCCGTTTAACACTGCAACGTACCAAATGTTTGGGCAGCCCGACCAGCACGGGGGGCACGGTGACTGGATGAACACAGCTTGGCTGGCTCGGGATGTGGCTGGAGCTGTGCGGGTGTGTTTGTAGGAGCAGGTTGCCGTTCAGAACATACGGGTATGCAGGCGTTCCTGGAGGTTTTCTCAGTCCTGGTCAGTGCCCGTGGGAATTGCTGAGTTTTTCCGTGTATTTCAGTGGCTGCTGTACTGAGTTAGCGTTACACGTACGTGGCTGTAGGACCAGGCCCCTGACGAGGAAAGTAGCACCGCCAAGGCATCAGCACTCGAGATGTCGCGTGAAGCCCTGCCAGCCCCTCGTGCCAGCTGCGGTGCCGATCCCCAGGCTGTAAGGTACGCGCTGTTAGGAGCACTGTCACACCCTGGTTAGCCTGCGAAGGTCACATCGCCGCGCTGGGAGAGCCACACAAGGAAGAGGAAGGACGTAATAGCCAGGGTGGAGTGTGGCTGTGCTGGTAAATGGGGACAGGAGGAGGTTTGGTGGTGGTGCAGCTGCTCCCCTGTAACGTGCCAGAGGCTGCTAAAGGGAAGCCAACAGTCCAGTTGCTTCAGTATTCCCCTGGTAATCAGGAAACCCCGTGATACAGGAAGCTTTGTCCTTTCCTGTGTCATTTAGTGATGAACTTGAGTAATGAAAACAAAAAGCAATCCCAATCCTATGTCGTGTAACTGCATAAACAAATACAGTTGGCTCCACAGATTAGCTCGGTGTGATAAAGGGAGTTCCTCCCTCCTTTTTGACTCAGTTCTCCTGATTTAATTGAACATCCCTCAAGCAGCATCAAAAGCAGGAGCAGCAGGGGCACCTGCAGCTCCTTTTCCACGCTCTTTGGGAATTTTGGTGCTTCCCTCTTCTGACCTCTATTGTCTTTGCTGTAGGAGAAACAATTTACAGAGCGTTTAGTTGCTTTTATGGATCTTCCCCAGTGCACTTCCACGTGCTTTCATTGCCCTTCTCCTTTCCCCTTCCTCTTCTGTTGTGTCCCTTTGGACAAACACCGACCAGCAGCGTGTGTAGCAGTCCAGACCGGGGGCTGCTGCTGCTGGGCCTAATAGGATTACAAGCTTTTTGGCATTAATCCTTATCCTGCTCTTCAGGCAGGCTAACCTTTTCCTTAGATTTTTGCCTCGTGTTGCACAATTAGCTGACTCTTCGGAGATTTCTTTCCAGCTGCTCCTCTGGCCTTTTGCAAGGCAATCGCAATGGATGGAGGCCTCCGGCGTGGAGCGGTGTGAGAATCACTGGGCTGCTGTGGTTGGTTGTTCAGTGTGGCAAGAGCTCTCCCTACCTCACTGACGAATGCCACAACATCTTGCCTTTTCCTACACCCTGAGCGTGTCTGCTGTCCCCAGCCTGCAGGGATTCATCTCTGCAGCTGCTGTGCGAAGATACAGCCGCTGCTGTGCGAAGCTCTGGGAGCCCCAGGGTGGCAGGTCAGGACGCCTGCTGCTGCTTTTGCTCAGAGGGAGAAAGAGCCAGGGCCTCCCAGGCACACGGCTCAGTCAGAAGGGATCTGAAGGATGGAAACGGGTGGGGAGGAGGGGCTGGCTGTCTTCGTAGCCTGGCTTCCTAAGGAAAACGAGGCTTAAGCAGGCTGGTTTTTCCACTGCTTCCAACGTGGATCAAAGCAATTTCAGCCAAACCAGGTGGGTCAGAGAAGTCTCAAATATTAAGTTTCTGCGCTATTCCAAAAATCAGCTGCTCATAGCAGTGTCCGCCAGGAGGTAAGGACTGCCGTGCCGACTCCGCAGCAGTTCAGGGAACGTCAGAACTGGAGCGTTGCAGGAGGAGATTGGAGGCATGAGGAGGACCTGGGGAGCAGCAGGGTTGGAATTTGCACGGTTTGGGTTGGAATTTGCACGGTTTGGGTTGCTGCCCCTCAGATTTGGGTTGTTGCCCCTCAGATTTGGGCTGTCACAGTAACTTTGTCAGGCAACAGCTTGATTTAGAGGTAATAGGTTGGCACACAACGGAGAAATAAGGAGCACGGGAGGCCCAGCACGTGGGAGAAGACCCAAGGAAGAGCAGAGTAAGAAGCTGGTGGCACTACAGCCACTAAAGGAGAGGAGGGACAGAGCAGTACCTGCTAAAAGACCAAACCAAGGGTTGGTAGGAGCAATGTTTTTCAGGCACTGGAAGGGGAAGTTGAGAATATTGATCAGCAAAGCACGAAGGGAGGCTGGAAGGAGACTTAGACAGGGAACGGCTTAGTGGCTCGGGTGGAGGGACGAAGAGTCAGGCTTGTTTGTGCTGTACAGAAGGAGCAATTTGGCAGCGGTTCGAGCGTGGGGATGGAGGAAGGCAGGAATCAAAGATAACTAATTGCACAGGAAACTTGGATGAGGGGGAAGAGACAAGCATTGTCTTCAGCGGGGAGAGGAACTGGGGGAGGAGATAAAGGACTGGTGTGCGTGTATGAGTTAAATCTGCTGTACTCGAGCCTGATCCAAAGCCTGGTGAAGACGATAACCTCGAAATGTTGGAACGTGTCCATGTGCAGGTGTTTGTCTCCCTGACCCTGAGCGTGCCTTCCAGAAACGCCCGACCATCTTTTGTTTTCAGTTTGCGTGGCGTACACAGGGGTGAAGTGACTCGGGGCCACGTAGTAAGCTGCAGCAGCGACAGGCTGGGATCCAACATTCCCTAAACCAGCCTTCAGTCTGGGAAGCCGCAGCGGTTGTGAATGTCCTTATATGCACACAGCACGCTGCGAAGCACATCAGTCAAACTCGCAATCTCCAATTTAGGCAGGGCACATCGTCTTATTACCGCTCCTGTGCTTTGCATATGCAAAAGTACGGCAGAGTTTCCTTCCCTTGCAGGAATTTTCTGAAGTGTTTATTGTCTGCAGCTAATTCGGGTCTAGCGATCCCATAAACTTTGCTTCTTCAGGATCCAGTTACTTTCTGTTTCCAGCATAAACCGAGGAAATGAACATCAATCACTCGGTGATCATTTGCAGGAAAGAAAAGCGTGATCCAGCAGCCTGGCCAAGCCAAGAAGGAAGGGCAGAAATGTGGTGTTTTTTTTCTAAGCAGAGCCAAAAATATTATTTGTTTGGCCGTTTTTGGGGGATAATGGGGAGTGTTTTTCTTTCGGAGCACTAATTCCTCGGGTTAGCTCCTGCTGCCATTGAACTCGGAGGGAATATTTGTTATTCGCTTCAGTGAGAACAGCATCAAGCCATTGTGTGTGTGTTCCTCCTTCCTTTAACCGGTGTTTGTTACGGTATTTCCAGGGTGAACAATGCAGTTGCTTTCCCAAAATCTTTCTGAGCATTCCTACTAATCCTTCCATGTAGCGCAGCCCCTGGGGGCGTGAAGTAGGTTCGGAGCTGCCTGTTCCCAGCAAAGCTTTCCCAAACCAGTGCGAAGCCCTTGTGAAACGCTGAATCCCCTCACTCAGTAGCTGCTTTTCTGAAGGCTGCTTTGTGCTTCAGGTTTTGCTACATGATGAATAGCAGGCAAATTGTCCTCGGTCGCTGCTCTGGAAATGGAGGTGTGTGCTGGCTCGCTCCAGGCTTTCACAAATACCTTCTTGAGCTATGGGAAGCACAACGGCACGCCATATCCCAGAGTATTAATTTTTAACGTCTTATGCACAATAATGGACTCGGCTGTAATTACGGGTCCCACGGCACCCAAACACTCCTGGCAGAATGGAAAAGACAACTGCGGCTCCGCGCGGCTCCACAATTAGGGGCCGAAGCATTGATCGTTTCCATTCCTGAGAGCTCCAGAACCAGCCCTATGGATGTAAAGCACGAGCTCCGGTGGAAAGGGGGGGATTCGCAAGCCAGTAAACGTTCCCCTGCAGTCTGTTAAATTCAGACTTTGCAGCATCATCCTGCTGCAATGAATAAAACCTGGGCAGGGCAAAGTGGTTCTGACAAGCCTACGTCGAGAATAATCGAAGTGAATACGCACCAGGCGGTGATGCAGAGAGGAGTTAGGATAGAAATTTCTCAATGTTTTTTTTTTCTCTGCGGCGCTATTTTTAGCTTAAGGATCCTTATTTCTTTCTTACATGAAATCTGGAAGCTGACAGCCTCCCTTTCAGACTTGGAACTGGAAGGAAACCGTCTGAAAGGAGAGGGGATCTGGGGTTTTTAGGGACGATCCTGTTGGCGTATCTTGGGCAAATTCCTCCTTCTGTGAGGAGGCAAAATGGACTTTACACAACAGTGCAGGGTTATTCTCTTCAGCAGGTTAAATGTAAGATAAGGCCCCAGCATTCAGACCCTCTGGCCAGTGCCACTTGGATGCTACTTTATTCTCCACCAGCTTTTCAGGGCTCTGAATAGAGGTTTTGAAGGGGTTTTAGATAAAGAAATCTCGTTTTGTCCTGCCTCTGAAAGCAGTATTCCTGCATTCCTGGTGTCACACTGGATTATTTCAAAACCAGATTTTTCATTTCCTTTCTCAACTGTGGTGGTGGTCTTCTTTTGTGTGTAACTCATAAAGTACAGCTCTAGAAGCCATTCCAAAAGGAAAGACAACTTGAATTCCTCAGTTCATGTCAATGGCAACATGTTCTCTGAATGCAACGATGCAAAATGAGTCCCATCCTGTACTTAGGGCACTCAAGCTTAAAGTGGATCCTAACATTTTTTACTAATGCAAGAAATACATTTAACAAATCAAAAAAAAATATTTATCTGAGAGGAAGTCAATTTCATTATTTTTTTCCTTCTCTTTTTTTCCAGGCTTATATTTGGCACTCTTTACCCAGCGTATTATTCTTACAAAGCCGTGAAATCGAAGGACATCAAAGAATATGTGAGTAATGAGATCTGTGGCTGTGCTGCAGGGTTTGTTTTCTAAGACTGCTCCTGACCATGTCGTAAAGGTGTCAGCTGTATCCTGGGAAAGCTCGCAAGGTGTCCTGTAGGTGGACAGCCCAATTGCTACGCGAAGTCTCAAATAAAATGACTTGGGTTCCTGCTTCTGGCTGCTCTGCAGGACTGGTGCACTCTTTGACAAACGCATGCCATTTCTCTGGCGGTGCGAGCTCTATGCAGCAGGCATAAAAGGTGTTTGGCACCCAGAGCTTTGCGTGTTTTCCTTTGTTTCTGAGGAGCACTATAAATCAAAGCCTTTTCAAAAAGCCTTGAAGCTTTAGCTGCTCATTCAAAACAAGGATCAGAAGAGGCAGCTTGAAGTGCCTACGACTCAATCTGCAGACAGAAGCATCCTTCCTTGTGGAGTGACCTATTTACAGACACGTCTGGCAGCTGGCTGTGCTGTCTTGTCCTTTTACTAAAAAATCTTCCTGGGCTCCCAGTTTTTAAAAGCAGATGGGCCCATTAGGGAAAGTGAAACTGGGGAGAATCAAAACCACTCGGGCGCTGTTGGAGTCCTGTAGGATTTGCACAACCTAGCTCCGTTAAGTTCGCTGAACCCAGCTCAGCTTCTTGATCCTGACTTTTCAATCCTCTCAGCATCCCAGGGATAACAGGGCCATTTTATCCTCTGGGAAACAGCCGAGATGGCCATCCCATTAAGTCCTTAGCGCGAGCTCAAACTGGGGCTCACACTGGCTGCTTAGATTTTTCCTTTTTATTGTTCCTATCCATCAGATAACAGGTTTGGGTATTTTGAGGATCAGAAGCGTTACAGAACACATCACTTAAGGCAAAATGCCCCCGCAGCCCTTGTGCAGCCGTGCCTCTCAAGGTTTGTGCACCCGTGGCGTGGAAGTGCTGAGATCCCCACTGCCTGCCACTGATACACAACACCTCCTTAAGTCCTTCCTGGAAATTTTTTAATTTAGGGTCCAATTCCTGTTAGAAATTCAATTGCAAAAGACAAGGAACTCCCATCAGATATGAAGTCGTGACCCAAATGTGGGAGCAACCGGTCTAAGACCTGGTCCACACTTGAAGTTGTTTTCCAGCTGGCACACCAGTCGTGGAGGTAGGTTAGTTAGCGGTCTGCTTAAAAAGAAAAGAAGCTATTTACACTGACACAGTACAAACCTCCGTGTACCAGTCTAAACTTACATCACCGTGGTTTATTTGTATTCTGCTTAGTAACAGTCGTTTTGATAGATGTTGTTTTAGGCCGATGTAGGCCCATCCGCACCAGATCTCGGTTAGTGTTTAAAAGCTTTGCTGGCGTTCATGTGGAACTGACAGAGCTGTGCTGGCCGCGAGGCTTCGAGGGAGTCACAGTTATGTAAAACGTCTGGCAGAAGCTGCCCTGGGAAGACAACTCTCCCTGCGTTTGGCACTGCCACTCTACTGCTGTAACACTAAATATAAATATAAACATAAATGCAGGGGGAGCAGGCATACAGCTGGGTGAACCGTGCTCAGGGAACAATCTCAGTACTTGTAGCCAGATGGAGAGACACTACAGAGTCTTTTTTCCTGGAGAAAAGGAGGCTCAGGGGTGACCTTATCGCTCTCTACAGGTACCTGAAGGGAGGCTGTAGCGAGGTGGGGGTTGGTCTGTTCTCCCACGTGCCTGGTGACAGGACGAGGGGGAATGGGCTTAAGTTGCGCCAGGGGAGTTTTAGGTTGGATGTTAGGAAGAACTTCTTTACCAAAAGGGTTGTTAGACACTGGAACGGGCTGCCCAGGGAAGTGGTGGAGTCACCATCCCTGGAGGTCTTTAAAAGACGTTTAGATGTAGAGCTTAGGGATATGGTTTAGTGGGGACTGTTAGTGTTAGGTCAGAGGTTGGACTTGATGATCTTGAGGTCTCTTCCAACCTACACGATTCTGTGATTCTGTGATACAGGCACTGTCCCCGCTATCAGGGAGGGGATGGAGCAAGCCATTTCAGATTTGTTGCCATCTCCAGTGTCCTTCCCCAGAGCAGCGCCTGGTTTAGGTGTCCCTCTTGCACTGCCTTCTTTCCAGCCTCCTCTCATTCTGTTGCAGTTATCCCAGCCTTAGGTAGCAGATTGCAATTCCCTAATTCATGGATGTCCTGGATTTTGCTTTCTTAAGCTTCCTGATATTCCTGCAAAGCCACTTAGGAATACATTTCTCTCATTGAGGAATACGTTTAGGACTACATTTCCCTCATTAAACAGTTATTTTTTTTCCAAACAAGAATGGTTTGGTGGTGGTAGTGGTGGTGTTTTTGTGCTGACAGTGCTGCAGGAGAGGAGCACCACATTGCTCGATAAGAACTAGTGGAAGTGCCGATGGCATGAGGCAGGCAATGTTTCTTTCCAGCCCTAGAAGAACCAGTACCACAGGCATCAGGATGGCTTAGATGTGCCTTTAAATTGCATTTACTGATCAGTGACCACAACCCCCAGCTTCTTAAATATCTCAAGACATTACAGCTTCCCTGACCAAGTCTCCAAAGACTCTTTCCACGTCTCTCACTATCAAGGGAGTCAAGAGCAGTCATTCTGAACACAGACAGCACACCGTGTGCTTTTGCCACCAGTGTGAGGCAAAATGCCCTCACTTAAGCCCTGAGCAGGGGATTGAAGCTGAAGCACTTGCTCGTGTCCCTGCAATGTCCCTGCTAAGGGTATGTACGTGGGCAGGCACCACTGCTCAGCTGCTGTATGCTAATTCAGTGAGCTGTGCTCCTTGACTGTGCTCCTGAGCCCTGGATCGTGGGCTGGGCAGTCACCTCTCTGCCTCCTCCTGGATACTTTCCCCTGCCTGTAGATATTATGTAAGTACATTTTGTCTTAATTGCAATTTAGTCCACACCCTAGTATTAACGTTTGTTGTTAAGGTGAGCCAAGTGAGGTTTTTAATACCCGTGACAGGGCTGTGGTCCTTTCCTGGCCAGAGGAGCTTCCTCTGTAGGGACTCTTCTGTGTGTCACGCTGTCCTCCTTGTCATGAGACCAGTCCTCAAGGCCAGATTCTTCCTTCCCAAGGACTTGCGTGGAAATCTGATGTGTGTTATGAGGTGGGGGTAGCCCTGGCATCTTCCAGATCTTTAGGGATTGTTAAATATAAAGCTTTTTTTTCTGTGCAGGTTGGTCTCTGCACTTGTGCCTGTACAAGGTGCTTAGAGGGTCATGGGGCAAAACATCTCTTTCTGAAAGCTGCCTCTTTCTTTTGCCAGGTCAAATGGATGATGTACTGGATCATATTTGCGCTCTTCACAACAGCAGAGACGTTCACGGATATCTTTCTTTGCTGGTGAGTACCATATGGGAAGGAGTCTTTGAAATGAGATGGAAAGAAAATGGAAATGTTTGTCAGGGGAAGAAATGGAGCCCAAGAGCTCGCTGTGTCCTGAACATGTGATTAGCACCTTCAGGTGCACAGAGGTGTTTTGTCTAGAAAAGCCATGTTTGCTATCTCAGCGCTGTCATGACATGGAAGAAAAAGGGTAGAACCACTCAGTAGTATCTCCTTAGTAAGAAATCATTTCAGGAGTCTCTGTCCCCTGGCTTTAGGAAATAGGTCTGCCAGATGCACATCTGATGGCTGAATTGGATGCTTGCAGAGCTCATCACATAAAAACCAGTAGCTTTAGCTACAGGCACAGTTCTGAACTTAGGCAGCTGGGTCCTAACGTAACTACACCAACTCTGGGATCAGGCAGAAACAGCCCTGCAGCACAGGACTTTGCTTCTAGGTTTCTGCACGGGTTGTTCCTCTTCAGATGTCTTGCCAGGCGGACTGAGCTTTCCTGAGCGGACTGGGGTTACAGTTTGATGGAGAACAGTGACAGTCTTTACTGCTGAGGGCTCGCCAGTGCCAGTGGAGGGATGCTGGCGACCTCCGTCAGGGTGAGAGCACGTGAATGCCCAATTACCAGATTCAGTTCCTTAAATTTGGATGCTCGAGTCTGGAAATGTTTGCTTCATTGCCCTTTTTAGTAAAGCCTCTTCTAAGCTAGGGGAAACCAGCGAGCTCAGCAGACTTGAGGCTGAAGATCTAACAGTGGTGCATGGCTGCTTTTGGAGGATGTATGATATGGGTCTCTCTGGAGGAATGACGGGTCTTGTCCACCTGTGAAATCAAGTATGCCATAGAGATCCCCACAGAGGTAGGAGGCCGATTTACCAGCTCCATGCTCACGGCAGAGCATCTCAGGGGCCCGTTGGGTCAGGCCTGGATGCTGTATGGCCCAGCTGGTTCGGTCGTGGTTGAACACACGGCCAGCTGTTTGGTCGCTCCCCACCACAGTGGGAAGGGGGAGAGAATCGAAAAAGGTAGAAGTGCAAGAACTCGTGGGTTGAGATAAGGACAGTTAATAGGAAAGAGGGGGGAATAGTGTAAAAAAAAAACAAGTGATGCACAGTGCAATTGCCCAGCCAGTCCCCAGGCAACTCCCCCCAGCTTTGTTGTTGGGCGTGACGTTGTGTGGTGTGGAATAGTCCTTTGGTCAGTTTGGGTCAGCAGAAAAGAGAAGCAGAAAATTCCTTGCTCCAGTGTAAGCACTGCTCAGCAACAGCTAAAACATCTGTGTGTTGTCAATGCTATTTTCATCCTCAATACAAAACACAGCGCCATGCCAGCTACTAGGAAGAAAAATAACTCCATCCCAGCCAAAACCAGGGCAAAGCAGAAAGGCAGAGAGATGAAAGGCGCATAAATATATCAATGAAATACTGATCTGATGGTTTGCTCTGTGCTTCCTCTGGCAATGCTATGGAGGCAGCATCTGTGCTCACTGCAGAGTCTCTTCCAGACCATTAACTAATGGCTCTGAGACCTGAGTAAAGTTAGGACTAGCTGAGATGTGTGCAAAGGTGAGAGGATGTCTCTTGGTCTTTGGATTCGTTGGTGAGCAGAAGCTGCCCAGAACTAGACTGGCCAGTCCCACTAGACTGTGCCGAGCATCTCTAATCAAGGGCAGTGGCTGAATCGGCAGAGGACATTAACAGCTCTTTTTTCTTCTAGGTTTCCATTCTACTATGAACTCAAAATAGCTTTTGTAGCTTGGCTGCTGTCTCCGTACACAAAAGGCTCCAGCCTCCTGTACAGGAAATTTGTTCACCCAACACTGTCTTCAAAAGAAAAGGTAATCCCGTGTGCCCAAATCCTGCTTGGGTGGAAACAATCTGCAGCATGTTTGCTCCATCTTCACATCACTCATTTTCACGGAAGGACTGGGAGCTGCTGATTCTCTTCCTCTGTCATTTGATCATCTCTTTTTGGTGTTTTTGTCCTTTGTGGTGGTTGTTTTTTTTTTTTTTTGTTTGTTTTGTTTTTTTTAAATACTGGCATCTGTTCAGCTCGCTCACATGTTCATCTTCATGCACTTGAGAAGCTGGGAGGGAGGGGAATGAAAACGCCTCCTAAGCTGCTTTGCACGTACTAGCTGAATATAGCTGGAGAGCTGTGTTGTGGCTGGACATAATGATCTAGAGAAGCAGGGTCTGGCAGCCAGGGCTCCTTTATTTTGTTCCCAGCCCTGTGCAGCAATGAGACAAATAGTCCAGCCTGCCAGAAAGGGGCTTAGCGAGCACTTGCCTGGCTGGGAGAGATGCAGCATGTAGCATGTTGAGGTCCTGGTTTGAGAAATGGCCTGCTGAAATTCACGATATTAATTTCAGAGGAGACATTACAGCTTGAATCATTTGCCTGCCTAGGAGAGTCCTGTGGCTGTGAACAGGACATTGTCAGGCAGATCCATCTGGCTCACATGAATCTGTGGGCTGAGAGTAGCTGTCAGTCACACATCAGCATACAGACTACTAAGAAATGAATAACCCTTTCCCACTTTGCCAGCTACGACAGTGAAAGATCTGTTTAAGCCATAGGCAGTGCATGCTGACTTGTATCTCAGTCCTGTCCAAGGACAGTGGGGATCAGCCCCCTTTTTCTTCCTGGGAACTTCTGCCTAGGCTTCTCACAAACAGTGCTCGTGCATTTTGGGTTGCCACCTCTTGTCTACTAGAAATAGGGAAGGGATCACTAATAAGCCAAGAGCTTCTCGCAGACTGCATTTCCTACTAACCCAGCACATCTAATAGCTAAGCACTGAAACTCGTTGTCATCTGTCATCATGTCTGGGGAGAGCAGGGATTTTCACTGGATGTTGAGCAGCATCAAAATCCAGAACCTCTTAGGCAACCATTTCCATGGGCACGTTGGAGCCGGACACTGCGGTGATGTGCAAAGAGATCTCAGATGCTTCTGAGAGCATCAGTCCTGGCCCCAAGGGCAGTAGAGCTGCAGCTGCCCAGCATCATACCGTGACTCCTTTTTAACTATAGGGCAATCCAATTTGTCTTCAGAGTTTATAGACTGCCAATGGTTCCTGACATATCCTGGCCCATTCTGCCCAGGTGGATGTGTCTGTCCTGCCTCCAGGACCTCTGCACGGTGGTTGCGTAGTGCAAATGTATCCCAGCTTTGGGTCCCGATCTTCCATTCACAGAATAAGGCTGAAACAGAAGCTTCTGCTCCCCTGCAAACCCTTCCTCTTTGCAAATGCTGGCTGAGAACTTCTCTCCAGCCAAGGTGGGGGAAATGGAGCACATCTACCTTCATTGTAGATGACCTTTTCCTGCAGAGAATCTGAGGCTGGGACCACTCTGATTTTGTCCCTCTTGTGTTTTTTTTTGTTTGTTTATTTTGTTGTCTGCTGTGGCAGGAGATCGACGACTGCCTCGTCCAGGCTAAAGACCGGAGCTACGATGCCCTCGTGCACTTTGGGAAGCGGGGCCTGAACGTCGCGGCCACGGCAGCTGTCATGGCAGCTTCCAAGGTAAGGCTGTGGGTCGGGATGGAGGCGTTAGCATCTCACCTGCATCCACCGACAACGGCAGCCACGGTGTGGAGGGGGAGACATAGCAGAGGTGGGGATCCTATCGCTGATTTTGATCATGCCTCCCGGTCATTCACCAGCCACACAGGTGCCTCTTGGGCTAAAGACACTTAAGTAAGGGTGGTGCTTGGGGAACCTCTATGAGGTTGGAAAATGCAGGATTAAGGCTAGGGGCTGCCTCAGGCCTCTGTTGAATTTTTATATGTTCCATGGCATTTAGTACCCAGGTGAGAAAGTTAGCAATGCTGTTCACCACAGCTTAGTTTTCACTGCCAAAATAGGAGCATGGAAGGTGCTGACTCTAGGTGAACACAGCAACCTGTCCTGGGGAATAGTTTTTTCCCCTTGTTGGGGAAGGGAAAGGCCACCTGCCCTGCAGTTTGTCAGTTGTTAGGCTGAATTGTTGAGAAATCTGGAGCATCTATTGACCTCTCATTCAGGTACTGACAGGCTGCAAGGTTTACACATGACATACCTGGTGTGTAATTCCCTGGAGACATGCTCGTGTTATGGAAGAGTGAATGGGATGTGGCACTGGGTGTTTTTGGAAGGGTGGCTTCACCCGAAGAGGCGTATCCTGTACTCTGTTCCTGGCTTCGAGCCAGAGCCAGAAAGCAGCTTCTATCTCTTTCTTTGCATAAAAGCTGCAAGGAATTGATAACCGGGTTTGGTGGTTCTGCTCTCTGGCCATGGATTACCATGGCTGAGCGTGGATGTGCAGCTATGGCCACTATACTTCGATGTTCCGGGGGCAAAACTTGTATAAAAGATAGAGTTTCTGTGCAGTCAAGTACAATGCCTCTTGCAAAAGGACAGTAGAAACATATGGACAAGATGGATGTTGATATTAGGAGAAAGTCATGAATGGGAGTTGAAGGAAACTATTTTCCTCTGCCAAATGCTTTTTGTATGACCTTGGGGACATCACTTAGTATTTCCTGGCCTTATCTCCTGTAAAGATGAGTAATACATCCTTGGGATGCTAAATATGTGCAAGCTATTAAGCGTGTTGAACTGAAGGCATTATAGAAGCGGGAGCCTGTGGGATATGCCATATACATACAGGGTCACAAGGTTATGCAAAAACTGTTCCAAAGAAAAGCCCCAAATGGCCGCCCTTTTCCCTGCTGTCAAGCCCGGCTGGGTTCTTTGAGCTGTTGCTCTTCAGTGGGGAAGCTCTGCTAAACAGGGACTGCTGGCTAATCCAAACCCGGCCTGAAAGCCAGGATAAATGTGGAGCTAAGGCCGAGCTGTGTGCTTTATGCCCAAGGCCACAACGTTGGTGTGATACCTTCGTGACAGCAGTGCTTTCAGTGCTGTTATGTAAACCCGAAGAAGTCACACCATGGACAAAGCCTGTTCTGCAGCGCTGCCTTTGCTTCCTACAGCGTGTTGCAGACTCCTTGTGCTAGAGCTGTCTTTCAGGACAGAGTGAGAAACAATGTGTGAATCCCAAAGAACCTGATTCCTTTTTGGGTAGCCCCCAACCATGCAAAGCTCAGTGGTGGCCAGGCCCACAGCGCCCACCTGTGCGTCTCAGGACTGAAGCAGTGTCTTCATCAGCTCTTCAACCTGAAAGAAAAGTCAGCACCGCAGTTTTATTTCCTACTGTTCCACTTCGTTCTGCTTCTCTGGTGTTTCTTAAGATTCTCACTGCTGTGAAATGCAGCTCCAGTGGCAGCAGGAAGCTGGGCAGAAGGGAGAAGACCCCCCAGGGTACAAGGAAGCTCCTGCTTTGCTTGAGATAATGAAGCTCCCTTTCATTGCTGGAAGAAACTAACCCATGCTGTGATTCCTGTGGCACATCTGCCAGCCTAACTGGAGAGAAAACAGATAAAATATTGCTGCCTGTGATGGACCAGAAGTGTCTTTCCTGCACACTACCTTGGGGATGGGAAAATGAGCGAGAGGTAGTCATTGGATTGAATAATTTATATTTACGGCAAAGCAAGGACTGCTCATGCCTTTGCTTCAACCCTGAGATTTAAGTGACTGCGAATACCTGAGGAAAAACAGGACTCCTGACTCCCTTCCCCACTTCGGCATGTGGCCTCCAGCAAGGTGCTTGCTTCTGTGCTCCTCAGGGTGCGATTCCAGGGACGGGTGAGCTAACCTAACAGCTCTCCTCTTCCAAAAAACAGGGCAATGCTCCTACTCCCAGTGGGTCACTCTGCACCAGCCGCTTGGGCCTCCTCAGGTTCTCTCTAACCTATCATAAAGCTAAGCCAGAAAGAGAAAGAAAGGGTTTTCTTAGTGAGTAAAAGACTCCACAAGTGTGTCTCATGAGAGCCTGAGCCAGCACAAGGGCCGGGACAGAACTGCATTGTGAGGAGCGTGGCTGGAGGAAAGGAAAGCAAGATCCCCCCCTTCCTGGTGGTGGGAAGGAGGCAGTTCAGCTCTGCTGCTCACGGGACCACATCCTTAATGCCTTCTCACTCTTCATGGTGCAATAGTCAGGAATGGTTTGAGACAGTTTCTGTCCCTGCCCCTCTCAGGCTCAATTTAGCATCTTTTGGGCAGGGAGAGTTGAACGGCTGTTTTCCAGCCCGAGGTGCTGCAGTACAGAAGGGCTGAGCTTGGGCTCCTCGAATATTCGGGCTGCAAAGCGCGGTGGGTCAGCTGTGGACGTGTTTCCATGTAGCTGTCCCTGCTGCAGAGCGTGCCGGCTCCGAGAGGTGACCGACACGAGAAGGTACGGGTGGGAACAGCTTTTGTTGCTCTGCTTTTCAGCTGCTGTCGAATGTATGTCAACACCCTTCCTTGCCCACTTGAGGGAGAGGTGTAACAGAGGGAGATTATCCTGCGTGAGTGAAGTTTAGAGGACTAATTATCTAGAAAACACTCTGAGCTGACAGGTGCCAACTCAGACTGCAGTGCTGTCCTCTGGGAAAAGCTTCCAGGAAGGGGGAAAGAGAATACTGTTTGTGAGGCTTATCCTGGCTGTCCCTGTGCCGAGGTTTAAGGGTATCCAGCCAGCCTGTGATAAGTGTTGGGGGGTAGATTGGGAAGTGAGCTCTGACGAGAGTCACTGGGTTTCAGCCTTTAACATGCCGTGTTAAAATTGGGACCTGTAGAGATGACCCAGGTGTATTGAGTACCTGCAGTTCCCCTGGGAAACGTGGCTTTTACCAGCAAGCAAACTGAGGATCTCTCTTACTTCCTACTTCACTCGGATTAATGGGTGAGGAAAAGGATGTTCTTTGACATTAAGAAATGGACCCTTTGCAAACAGGCATCTTCTGCTGGTGAATACACAGTGAGATGTGGGCTGAAAGTGTGCTCTGTACAGGCCTGTTCTCAGCAAATGAGCTTAGATCTAAAGGCATCTAAAGTGATCTAAAAGGACCTAAAGGTCCTTCTGAAGGATCGAAATCTAAAAGGATCTAAACTGATCTTAGATCTAAAGTCCTTGAAGGTACGTCTCTGTGCATAGCCTTGCCCTCTCCTGTCTCTCTGAGCTGCTGTAACTGATCTTCTTGTGCTCCCACAGTGGTCTCTTCTCTCCTCTTTGGTGATTAGATCTTTGCTCAAAGCCCGTGTTTTCATTCTTCTTATCCCCAGCGCAGCACGGGGAGGCTGGCTCCTGATCACTAGACGTGACAGGCTGCGACCGGTACATTTATCCCGGGCTAAGGGGCTGCAAGCTGAGCGCAGCCACATGCACGTTCCTTATCTCTGATCCCCCAGCCCTTTCCCCTTTCTGTCCCCTTTCCAGCCGTAGTTAGCCAAGTGCAGGCTTCTCTCCCTTCCCCTCCCTTCTGCTCCCCTCCCCTGCTTTGGTTTCTTTTGAAGCCGCAGTTGTGCTAACGCTGGCACCAACCGGTGCCAGGTCATTTTACAGCCTGAGGAGCTGTCAGTGTCCCAAGTACCCCGAGTCTGCCCGGCTGGCTCACTTGGGTGTTTCCTCTCTCTCAGGAGAATCTATTTTTGACGCTCTCTCAGCAGACAGAGCATTAGGTAGCTGGTCTTGTTACCCCTGCTTAGGTGCTCAGCACAGATCCTTTCCCTGCCCCCAGCAGCCCCTCCAGCGAGCACAATCTCATCTGGGGCTCCGTAATCCTGTCCTCGCCGCTTGGTCATCTTGTCACACGCTGTGACTTCAAGTGGGTCAGTGCTAAGTGGCGGGATTAGATGACCAGGCAGTAAATCCTGCTGCTCTTTGCATGTTTTCAATTAGTTCCAGCTCGTTCAGCCATTCCCAGTCCCTCTGGGCACTGAGCACCTTCTTTCCAGCTCGGCTTACGGCAGCAGAGGACAAGCAGAAGAGGAGCCTGCTTTGGGATCTGAGCAGCTCTGCTCCCATCCACCATCAGAACTGAAGCAGAACAGCAGCAGGACTGTTGCAGCTCGGTTTTGGGGCAGGTGGAGGGCTTTGGCTGGGCAGCGGAGCCATCGGTGGGAGCCCCAGGCACAAATGGGCTTTTTGTCAGCGGCGGTCAGGTTTCTGACGTGGGCATCTGGGACTCCCATATGGCTGCAGTGGGGAGTGGCACTGATGCTTTCAAGGCATCAGCCTCCTCCAGCACACCCGTGTGTGCTCCCTCGCTGTCACCACCCCCAGCACTTGCTCATCCTCCTCCCATCACCCTGAGCTTCCCACCCTCTTGCCCTGTCCCCACTCCCCTGCCCCTCTCCCTCCTTCCCTTCCCAGGAGCCTTCCAAGCCCTGCTGTCGCCTCCTCTGTCCCTACAGCCCTCCCATCACCACTTTTACACTCTCCCCAGCTCACCGAGCCTCTCCTTAAGGTCTTTGTTTTCCCCAGATCCTGTCCCCTTATTCCTCACCCTGGATAACCGAATCCAGCCGAACAGGTCAGTGCCATTTTCCCCAGGACAAATCCTGCTCCCAGCTCACTAACCACCTCAAACTAGCCACAGCTCTGCTCTTCAAAAGGAGAGCTGCAGAAAACATCCTGCAGCCATCACAAGGCCAGGGTTGCTGATAAGGTACCTTCCTCGGCCCTCCTTCCCCCCTGTGTGCAGGGCAGGGAGCACAGAGCCTTGGCAGGAGCTGATAAATGAGGTGGAGGGAGCAGGCACGCATGACTGGTGCCGATGAAAAGCCCGTTTGTGCCTAATAAGTCTGAGAAACTGTCCAGGAGCCTTTCATGCGTGGGCAAATAGGGCTTGCGGTGCTGCCAGAGCTAGCAGTCATGCTGCGTGTCTGGTAGAAGGGCCAGGCATGCAGACGTAGGTGGGAGGGTCGCAGTGCTCACATCCACCTCCTTTACGCTCAGGAGTGCAGGTCCCAAACTGCTTCAGATCACAGCACCTGAGTGCTCTGGCAGCCTGGCTTCCATGCCCGCCTTTGGGCTCACCACCCCACGGGGGCTGCAGTTCTGATGATTTAGGTTCCCTGAGCCCGAGACATTTGTTGGAAAGCCTCACGGCGTGTTTTTGCTGTTTTTTAAGCCAGGAGATGAAAAAATGGTAATCATTTGGATTTTATCCTCACCAGAGGATAACATTTCTGTATAAAATTACCTGGCTGGGGCAGCCAGTGCAACTGCCCAACGTCGGAAGTGTTTAGCTCCAACTTCCCATGATGACCAACAGCCTGTTACGGTGGGAGTTTGAAGCCCAGACTTGTGGAAGAGAGATGCTGCCTGTGTGCCGTGGCAGTGGAGAACTGCACTTCTACTTCAGCTGGGAAGGAGGGAGGCAGGGAGCATTCATCCCTGTAGGAGAAGGGATTTGTAACTGGATTTTGTAACGATGAGGTGCCGCTGCTTGCAGGGAGAGAGTTTCTTTGCACACCGAATGTGTCACAGGACACCGGTCCAGTCTGCTTCGTACTGCTTCTGGTCTGCAACAGGGCCAAGAGCTGCAGAAGTCAGGAGTGGTTCAGAGCACAGAGTCTGAGAAACTTCTGTGGACCTGGTCAGTGTTACCTGCATACTCCTTTGGAAAATCGCATCCTTTAAAGGATCTCCACGTGGGGTCCAAAATCACCGATCTCCTGGCTGAACTATTAAACCATCAAAGAGGAAGAGCAACACACGGCTTTCTTGAAACATGGTGCCGCTGATCACTATTTCATGAATTGTTCCTGTCACTGTATAATGCATTTTTCTCTCCGAAGTCTCAGGAAACTGACTTCCCCCAAATCCATAAAACCTCAGCGCTGTCACAGAGCTACAATCCAAGTAGCAGATCCCAGTTTTTCCACCCTGTTGGCTCTTGCCTCGGTATCTCAAGGAGCAGACAATAGCCAGTGAATGCACAGGACCAAACAATACATTTATAGAGACCAGGCCGGGAGAGACAGCAGCAAGCCGTTCCCAGAAGAGGAAATGCACTGCGCAAACAAAAAGGGTGGATGAAATGAAGTTTCCACCATCAGCTTTAAAGCCAGCTGATTTCCGTCGGAGTCTTTAGTGCTGCCTGGCATCCCTCTGAGCTGCTCTCAGCCAGGCCGCAAGGATATTGCTTGTAGGTTGTTTGTGTTCTTGTGGTTTGACAATGGCAGGGAAAATTTGCCCCCCTCAGCCCACAAAGCCGGTGCGTTTGCTCTTAGCGGGACCTTCTGCAGGTAGGCAGCACGAGCTTGGGCATGAGCATTGCCCGCCTTCAGAGAAAAACCTTCAGTCACCAGGTCTAAAATGACTGCTGAGCATCCTTCACCAAATCCTGCCTAAATTAGTCCTAAATATGCTCTGTCCTTAATGACTTGAAGTCTGGAGGTGGCCAGACGCTGGGGGTTTCTCCGGTGGGAAGCGCCTGTGAAGTGCAAAGAGCGGCAGCCCCTTGCTTCTGAAATTTGCTTAACTCTTGGAACGCACTTGCTAGGTTACAGCCTGTCAGCTGGGGTTGCGGAGTGGCTTCTTCATCTCTCTGGGAGAGCTGAGGAAGGGAGAGCCTCCGTTCAGAGGTGTAGTGCACAGGTGGGTGTCCCTGCTCGTTGTGTGTGTGAGTGCCTGTACCTCAGTGCCCAGCCTCGTGCTCACGTCTCACCTCGGTCACTTGTGCTTCAAACAGATCTTACTGTCGAAGCGTGTACGTTTGTTGCCACACTCGCTCTCTTTTTCCCTTGCTAGGTCTCTCAGCTGCTTCATTTACACTTGTATTTGGACCAGAAAAAAGGGCAGGTAATCTGCTGAGTGCTTCTACTAACCCCTACCTAACATCTGCCTCCCCGTAGGAGTAGTTCGAGCTGTTGTCAGCTGAGGCTGGTCTGAGGCCAGACGCTGGCTGCCCTGCTTCTCGGAGGTGGACCCTGCGTGCTGTGCTCTAAAAGCCTCTCCTTGATCGCATCAGCAAAACGCCTTCCAAGCCCTCTGCTGGCAATCAGAGAGATGCCAGCAGCCAGGCGGGGAGCTGTGTTTGTGGAAAACCCATCTAACGCAGGTTGTTGCTACCCTGTTGGCCGAGCTGCCGTGTTTGCTTCCGTTTTCTCACTGATGGGTAAAGGGAGCCTCGCTCTGCCACTGCTGCGATCCCATTAGCGTGGCTGGGGTTGAAGTGGAGCCCGTGAGGCCAGGACTTGGCTCAAAGGTGGAGAAGCACCTCTGCAAGCCTGTCCTAGGGGTGTGCGCCACACCTTGGAGTGAGTATCTGCGGGCTGGTGGCTGTCCTGTGCATGCAGACACGTCTGCTGCCGGGGAGGAGAACTGCTAACCTCGGTTACAGCAAAGAGAGGGACCATTAACGGGGGTAGGGTTGTGCTGGAAGTGCAGTGAGCGTGGCTTAGTGTTCCCTTGCCTGTCCATTAACTGCTGATCCTGAAATGCAAGAGGCCAGAAGGTGCCCTCCTCTATTAACACCGAGCATATTAAAAGCTGCTCTTGTATGACTTGACTCTTTCTGATTCCCGGTTTGTGTCACTTCCCCACGCTGTTACAGCGGCAAAATGGAATATCTAGTCACTAGATGTGTTGTGAAGCCTAAATAATGTCTACAGAATTCTTTCAGATCGTCAGACGGTACGATAAAATCTAGACACTGTTGTTTGTTTATGTTGGATCATAGTTAATGGGACTTTGTTATATAAATAGCAGGTTTTAAAACGATGTGCCTAATTTTCTTTTCCTAGAGCCTACGTAAAGCTACCTGCATATGCGGAGGAATTTCTGTGAATAATCCCATTGTATGTAAGCCCAGTTTTTCCAGACTCCTAAGTCCATCTCCCTCTAAAAGCTTTCACTTCAAATGTGAGTGCAGAGATTAATTATAGAAGCCAAGTAATTAAGACACCGCCAGCTATTTCTGATGCAGTGCCTTTCAGGGTACCTGTCGCAGTACTGGCTTCAGATTTTGGATCCTTCCAAGATTTCTGATCCTTCCAAGCCATATTGGTTGGGTCGGTGTCCGTGGCCTGGGCGTGCAGAGGTTGACATCACTTCTGGAGACAAGTCTGCCGCGTTGAGGGGAAGGTAGCATGCTCTGAAAGCTCACTGTTTGGATATTGTTTTGTCCCATTCTTTAAAGCAAAAATAAGGGGAGAACGTGCTAGGAGTGAGATGTAAGGAATGCCTATGCTACAGTTGTGACCGAAGCATGTAGAGATGTACCTAAATTAGTTGTGGATTAATTACTGTGCCAGACGGATGAGAGCTTTAACTTTCCTTAGAACCGCAGAGAAGCTTGTGCAGCTTAAAAGGCCACGTGTTGCTGGTTGATGACCTAATATCTTTGGTAGATCATGAGTCTAAATGAGGGTGATACCAACTGATACCAGTTGCTGGGAGGTGACAGTACCTGTTGACTATTTGCCTTTTGTCCTGTTCAGCACCATTGAGGGCTGGCCCTTCTCTGCCCCTGTCCCTGAGAAAACCAAAGCGAAGAGAGACCTGTCCCATGTATGATGAGGTTGGTGAGTCCTGGGAGAAGAGGTGAAGGAAGCCTGCAGAGGTCCACTTTCATCTTTACCTCTGCTGTGGGATGAGCTTTCCTGGGGACCAGAAGATCAGATGAATTTGGTAGCAGATACCCTGTAGTGAACAGGGAAGAAAGACACACCTGCACCCCCCTGTTGCCAACAAAACCCCACTGTCTGGCAAAATACTGGGCCAGAAGTGCCGTGCACGTGGGGATGGGCCATGTCCTACAGGAGAGAAGGGTGAGGCAGAAGTTGAGTCTAGGCTGGAAGTCTTGTGCCCAGAGACAGTAAGGCTTGTGTTCATCCTGATCATTGTGACCTGTCATGGTATTACTGCTCGCTAGCTCACTAGGATAAAACTAGCCCAGGTCCACGTGCACATACCTGCAAACACGCCTCTGACCTCCAGTGTAGACGTACCTTCAGGATCTGGGCCTTCCCCCTGTGTAGACAGGCGTTCTGCTGAAATCTCTGGGACATCTCTCGTGTCTGTAGCACTTGGAAGAGCGTCTGGGTGATCACAGACAAGATGGTAAACAAAAATCCCCCAAATAGCTGCTCTTGGTCTGCCACTTGACGGTTTTTACCAAACATAGTCTGAGATGTCTGCTATGCTAGATCTATTCTGATCTTGGCTTTTCTTTTGTTAATAAGTGATGTCTTACTGTGGAATAATAGTCTCTACAGCTGGATAAAGACTTTATTGCTAAAATACAACTACAGCAGGGCAAGCCCTCACAGCGTTGTCCCTTCAAATGTTTGTGATCTCATATGCAGCAGCTGCTTCTGTGACGGGGAAAGGGTTGGTAATGGCATCGCCATTTTACTTGGAAACTGTCCTGATTCCGTTGTAATCATAATTTCTGTCGTGTTTCCGTTTGGGCTCAAGTAGAAATGTGGCAACTGGGAAAGAATTGCGATTGAAGTGTTATTTTGTGCCCTGCGAGCATTGAAATCCAGCCTGTTCCTGCAAAGTCTGAAGGTGCAAAAGTCTGAAAGAAGAAGACTGGAAGGAAAGTGAGCTTTCACGTGTTCACTGTCACCGCTCAGCCTGAGCCCTTCCTATTGCTGCTGTTTCTGAGGTTTGGACAAACTTTCATGGCACGGTAGCAGCGGTAATGTTTGTTGTTACCCGTGATAAGCAGCCTTCGTCATTGCTGGAACAAGCTCAGGTAAAATTAAAGCAAAAAGGAAGAAAAGACAGGCGCGTATCAGGTCCTTATTTCAAAACTCTCTCTGGGGCCTTTGATCATTTTATGCCACTATTTCAAGTTGCAATGCAAGAATATCAGCATAACTTCTCCCTTTTCAATGCAAAACAGTACACTGGTGTCACCTCCCCTGCCAGCTTGCTCTGCTGCACGAATCTCGTCTCCAGTCTGACTCACGGCCACATCCAGCCCTCACTCTCTGGAATGAAACAGTATTTGGGCGAGCTGGCTGAGCAGAGCGGCTGGGAGGAGGTTAAAAGCTGGTGTGCTGCTGATACTTGAGCTGGTAGTGCAAGAGGAACACAGCGCTCGTGTTACAGCAGCTTATCGATTGCTAAGCCCCTGGCTTTGCTGCTCCAGCCATTCTGCAACAGACAAATATTGGTTAGTGGGCTGATTGCTCCCAACTGCCTCTTGCTAGGGATCTGTCTGTGCAGTCCTACCGCAGGGCAGGATGTCTTGTGTTCCCTTTGAATCAGAACTGCGGTGGCTGCGCACGAATTGACAGAATCCTAGCCACCACGTGAAGGCAGCGTGTGAAGTGCTACAGCATGCATGGCTTGGCCATTTTTCATTTGACAGGGCAACACCCACTGTTATTTGTCTTCAGACTTTCTGATCTCACCTCGGTCAAAACACCCATTGAATTTTTCTTACCTGACACTAGCAGAAATAACTTCAGAGCCAGGCTCTGTGTAAAGCTAAAACCCAAGTGTACTTGTTATCAGTTAGGTTATTTATATGCTGAATATCACCTAATGCAGCCAACAGGGAAGGATAGATAGGTCAGTATTGTCTGCTTTCTGACGTTCTTGCTCTGTGGCAGTTGTCTTGTATGAGGATCACAGAATTCAAGAAGATCTGCACTGATAACCATCGTAGAGGATTACCTTTAAAAGGAAGTTATTTTGATGTAGACGATTTAATTACATTTCTGAAGCCAAGAACCTCTACGATACTAATGAAGAACAGTACCTACTAGGAGACTCAGCAACATCCTGCTCCTTCAGATGTGGCCAAGGCCGCTTTGAGCTCAAATGTCTGCAGTGAAGAATCAGAGACGCTGTCCACCAAAATTTTGAATGATCACAATTTGTGCGTAGAACCACTGCAAAAAGAAGGGCAAAGAGAGTGAAATAATGCATTTAACAACTTATTTATGTCCTCTCTAGGTTACTGGTCCAGGCAATATTTTCTCTTTCTATTTTCCAGATGGATTTCAATGAGCTAGGGAGGAAAAAAGTTCAAAACGCGCTGTTTAATCTAATTTTTTGTGTGTGTTATTTGCTTGCTTGTTTAACTAGGGCCAGGGAGCCTTGTCCGAGAGACTAAGGAGCTTTAGCATGCAGGATCTCTCGACCATTCGTGGAGACAGCAGCAGCACTGTTCCTCCGTCGGTCACTGTACGAACAAGTAGCAAACAGAGCCAGCCAAAACCATCCAGAAGTGCGTCGGAAGGCACTGGCAGCTCAGGTAAGTGCCAGCGTTATTTTCAGCGGTGTGTTGTCTGGAATATCACGCAGCTGAATGAAGTCATGCCGTGGGCAGCAATATATAGAAACAGACATCGCAGGCAGCACATACCAGAACTCACAGGACACAGGCACACTGTACACTTAAGAGAGAGAACAGTACCATCGTTTGTTGGTTACTATTCCTGGCTGGTATCAAGGACTGGACTTGAGCACGCAAGGGGGCCAGCATCAGTCTTTGCAACTTGAGCTGTAAGGTTTAAGTGCAAGCAGTGGTGGGTTTTCAAAGAGAGGGGCTAATGGAAGTGCCAAAAGCAGGGATAAGAATGCTCAGTAGTGGGCAAGGGTCATTATTATCATCACAGCCTTCATCTGGTGATATAACCTCTCTTTTATGCCATCTAAACATAAATGTGAGCTGTAATAGATAGCAAGTTTGAATTAGTCCCACTCCTGCTTCTTCTGAACTGTACAGTAGCTGTCCCTTGACGGCTTGAGGTCAAGAACCTCATCAGTGATGAAACCTACTGAGAAATAAAACCTGTACAAAGCACTCCTAGAAACAGAGACCGAGGTCTGGCAGCTATTTATAATACAAAGGATGTCTGCATATGCACTGTTACGGAAAGCTTTGAAAAGCAAAGGTTTGTTTTCAAATTCTGAAAGAGCAAAGGGGAGAACCAGCATGGTGGGAATAGAATCCATTCCTGAGGGTTTGGTTGTGAAAATTTATTTCAAGCTCGGTTAAAGAAATCTTAGTGAGCCTAGATCCAAAACATTTAACTGGGGATACGTGTGCAGATTAGTCCTGCTAAAAAATTGAGAGATGGAGCATTGTCCCAAGCAGGAATTCCCAGACACTGCCAAAGATCATGCAACTCAGCTGCTGGGATGAGAAACCACAGAGAGCTGCAGGCATGTCTTGCTAGTGTGTGAAACATGGGCTGGTAAGTTTGAAATTTAAAAGTTTCAGTGTGTGTGTGTTGAAGTCCGTGCAGACATTCACTGTGCTTCAAGCCTGTGTAGATTTCTACCCCCTGTAGTTTGCTTTAATTTTGGGAAGTGTTAGAAATGTTTTTTTTTTCCTTCCTAAAAAGTATCCTTCAAGCCCTGAGAATGCTGAGAATTATAGCTAGTGGACTTCTCTTCAGTTTTTTAGCATCATCTGTAGTTCTGTTCTCAAGGCAGCACACTGAGCTCTTAACCCATGCAATTTTCTGATTTTGATCTGGTTTCCGTACTGCACGAGGAAATGTCAAAGTGGATCTCTGAAAAATTGATCTGTTCGTAGACTTTTCCAACTGAGTCTGGTGTTTATCAGATTTTTTTTTTTTATCTTAAAAAAACGGAGATTTTGGTTTTAATTCTTCTTTTAATGAAATTGACACAGATTTGCAAAATCTTCTGAGAACTCTCTCTGTCCCATCTCCCTTTGTGATCTCCCTGAGAGGGTCCTGATCTCTCCTGTTCTGTGTGGGCACAAATATGGGTGTAGCCAGATTGATTCAAGGGGAGAATTGATCAAAGTCACGACTACCGTGTATGGGTGTGGAAGGGTGTGAGCGCTCAGTCAGACTTTATCACGCCTTGAGGGTCCTGTTCTGGGTGAGCCAACACTTTTATAGGCATGCCAAGCCCAGACCTGGTCTTACTGCTTCACCTCCCATGTTTGTTTAGGTGGATTTTTGATGGATTTTGTTTTCTCACAGAAACTCTAGACTTCTCCTTTATATTCCTGGTTTAGAGATAATGGGACTTACTCGGTCTGACATCAGAGAGAGTCAGCAGAAATACCCCCGCCTGTTCGACACGAGGGTGACTCAGCTGAAGGTCTCTGCTTTCTTGAAAAGGTCTTGGAAGCCACCAGCCCCTGGAAGGTCTGACAGCAGTAGCTGGGATACATAAAACCAGCTTATGTTAATAGAGAGCCTGGCTGGGACTGCAGATGCTGCCTGCAGCAGAAATCCTGCTTTCTGGAGGCTTTTAGGCAAGTCTTGAAGGAACTGGTCCTGCGTATGCAGGAGTCAGTGTGGTGCTCAGGAGGAAGAGTGTGCACGTTAGGACACCTGAATTCAGACCCTGCTTTATTGCAACGCACCTGGAGCTTAACTTTGCCCCTCGGTGTGTCTGTAAAACAGAACAAATTGTAATTCTCATGGGCAGGCCCAGAAAGCCACATGATAGAGGATTTTCATGTATTTCAGACCTTATACCTTAGAATATTTCTCGTGTGGCTTTCCTGTACACCTTACTTCAGCGAATATACCATGTAAAATACCTGATCAGTGAAAAAGTCCTGTCTGTGGATTGATCCCTATTTCTCAAGGAGGTTTCTCAGCCGTAGTAACAGTGCTCTGTCTTGTCACTGCCTCCTGAGAAGTTTCTATACAACCAAAATGCCCCTTTCTTACATTTACTTTTATTCTAGCCTTCATATTCCAATCCAAGCACCTGAGAAACTGCACGCGGGTGTGCTGGGATCTTGATGATGTGGGTGCCGTGCCCATGGCCCTTCTTCTGCCATTTGTTCATTCTGGTGCTCCTGCACTCCCCCATTTCCCTGCACCCTACCAACCCGCTACAATCCTCTGCAAGTGCAGCTCCCAAAGCCACTGAGTTTACAAAGGACCGGCAGCAGGGACAGGAACCCGAGGTGTTATTTTGTCTGGATGTGCTGAGAAGCGCTGATGTACGTGGGGTTTGCGTGAGGAAGGAGGCATTGCTAGGCCATAGCCAACCTTCCGGATGGGAAAGCCAAGCACTGCCGTAGCAGTTGTAACCCTTTTTACTCTGAGATTGGCATCTCCATGCCTGGGAGTGTGTGTGAGCATCACTCACTTCTGCAGGGGTCGCAGGCTTTGATGAAGTACGTACGCATACTGCCTGCGGCAGTGCTTTTGTAACATTTCTGAAAGCTCCTTTTATTTCTCTCCTATGGCTCTCAGGGATGCACAAAGGCTGACGAATTTGTTTGCCATCTAGCACAGGCTCTTAATTTTCTCAGGACGAGAGGCAGCAGCGTCAAGGAGAGAACAGGAGCCTTACGATAACAAGAAGAGCCGCCCTCAGGGCATGGAGCAGGCCAGCTGAGGCCACTCGAGCCACCCAGTAGGAAAGTGCTATAGGCTTGGGAAGAAATCCTGAAAATGGTGTAGCTGTGCTCCTAAGGCAGCCAGCCCTGGGAATATCAGGAGTTATTTTCTCATGCTGTCAGGCGTCTCTTTGGTGTTCACAATAAATCCTGCTGGGAAGCTGCCCTACGGCTCTTGGCCTCGGGCTGTGGCAGTCCCTGAGCTGGGAGAGTGTCCTGGGGAAGCAGTGCTGCTGCCTGCCCTCCTGTACACACTGCCCCACGCTGCTGCCAGCTACTGGCAGTGAAAGGCCTGAGCAGAACTCTGAGCTGATCTAGCGTTGCTGTTCTTGATTTCTTGAGTGTTCACCTTTCTATTTACACGTCTATATTTTTTCTTGTTGGTTAAGCCAGGGACTTGTGGGACCTGCAATAAATTAATTCAGTGTTTGATTCAGATAAAAAATACTTTCTTTTACAGTTTCTGTGGGATTATTTCTAACTCAGATGAATTTGCTGATAAACCTTACAGGGATGCTCCAAAACAACTCTGTTAAGACACCTTTGGAGAGATGCAGTATGAAGCCAAGCGGTGAGGAACGGGAAGCTCCTCACAGCTTTGCCACCAAACGAATGGTACATGGAAGGACAGGCGCACTTAAAACAACGTGGCAAACACAAGAGATGGCTCTTGAGGTCAAGATTACAGTTTAGATGAATCCTATTCCCTGAGCACTGTAAAAACAGCCAGATGTGGTGTGGGGCTTGGTGTTACTCAGTTCCAGTCCTGTTGGCATGACTGACTTTAAGAGCAGATGCAATATTTAAGGGAAAGTGATTTGGAAGGACAGGGATAGAGAGAGGTCTGCTGCCTTCCCTGCACAGAGGAGACAGCTGAAGCTCAGGTTTGTTGGTATGAAAACCCGCTCCCACAGCGAGCGCCAGGAGGGGCTTGGGTTCTGGTTTCACATCTCTCGGGCGTGCTTCCAAGCTCATCGAGAAAACTCTCCTGACACCGGTGGGCTTTGGCTCTGGCCAAAAGCTGGCTGCAGGACCATGCTGTACTCCGACTGCATTAAATAACTGCTCGGCTTGTTTCATTTCCATTGGTATGATTTTTTATAACGTGACTGGTGCCGGTTAGATTGATTTGTGACCCTCTGAATTGCCTTCTGACAGAAGGGAATCGCTGTGGGCAGACACAGCAAAGGGTTATTTTTGCCCTCTGAAGAGTGTCTTGTGAGGTCAAGTCATAGAAGGTGCCAGAGTTTGAGACAAGGGGAATTAGCTCTTCCTTTCCTGTACCTTTTGCTGCTTTTTCAGTAGCTACAACCACCCCTTGGCCAGGCACCGAAGGCAGCTGTGCTGTTGCTTGAGCAATAGCTGAGATGCTCGGCGAGCTTAACCCGCCGTCTCTGCTGCCTTTTGTGCCGACAGCTGAGCCGTAGGGCAGGCACCCGGTGTATTCACACCCAGCCCACAGAAAGACCCTGCTCCTCCTCCTCCTCCTCCCTGCACCTGGCCAAAAGCAGAGGACACGAGGAGCAACGTCTGCTTCGCTGTGCCTTGAAACACGTGCGTGAAACACACGCACCTCCCTTCAGCACACGCTGAGGAAACCACAGGGGTTGCCCCTCCTGCGTGTAACGGGCCGGCCACCTGTCCTCTTTATCTGATCCCTCGCTTTGCTCTTAGCTCAGCATTTCTCCATTTAGCCTCTTGGCAGCCTGATGGGAGCCTGTGATATTTTAGCCTCGATGCATGTCCCAACCTGTGCTTCTCCTCCGGGCAGAACTGCCCCTTTCATTTGGGAACTGTAAATGTCGTGGGGCTGCTCAACATTATAGAGAACGGGGAGCTCCAGGAAAGCATTTCCAAATATTTTTCAAGGCAATCCCATTTTTCTGGCAAATGCCCGGTTACCATCCACATACAGATGTGTCTGTATTAACAGTGGGGGCTTTTGCACTTCATAACTTTATCTTACTGCCTTAGAGACATCCTGAACAGCGCAGGTAAAACTTGTTCCCTTCTGCTGTGACTTGAGGAGTGGGATACTGGCCACAGAGCTCAGTCCCGCAGTTGATGCAAACATATGTGGTGGTTGCTGATGTCAGCTGAAACCTCCAGCGTGAGCACTGCAGCCAGCCTTTATTTTGGGAGAGGCAGAGGGACGTCCTCCAGCAAGCACATTTGCACTGCTTGACGGGACATTGGTGTCCAGAGCTGACACTGCCTCGGCCAGACTGTCACATCTCCCACGGCACCGTACGGCCCGGACCGAGTGCCCTTCCTGCTGACACTTACCTCAGGCAGAGATCGTCCTTAGCTGGGGTGATCTCAAAGCAGAAGCACGCAGTGTGCTTTCTGACACTCCTCTGTGCGGGAGAGTCAGGGCTTACGTCCAACTTGAGCTCTAAAGGCTTTGCAGGACAGAGCAGAAGTGTGGCAATATCAGTACTCAGGATATTCCTGGATGTCTCTGTCTCCACTCACCAGAAAAACTCCAGAAAGGTGTCTGAGAACAGCCCGTATGCATACGTTGTATGAGCTCTCAGAAAATAAATTGTCATAAAATTGAGATCAGTTACCTTCTACGTAAAATCAGAAGCTAAACCTGCTAAAAATCCCTCGAGCTGGCCCAGCCTCCTGTCTTTTATACAAAGACCACAGACTTCATGGCAGCGTCAAGCCAACAGGAGCCAGCAGACGTGCTGAAATGATACGACCCAGCTGCTTGCTTCTGCCCCACACCGTCCTTTCCTTTGGACACTTATAAAGCTTGTTTCCATACCCTGACCCCAGTCAGGGATTTGGTTCAGATTAAATGCTGTTTCTTGCTACCAGGCAGCGCTTGACCTGGGACAGGTCCTCAGACCTGCGAACAGCAGCAGACATCAGCACTGGGGCAGGGAAGGTGGGGGCTGCAGCGGGACTTCTTGCAGCAGCAGTGCTGGTTTGGGCTGGTTTAAAATGACCGTGGCACTACAGGAGGGCTGTCAGTGCAGCGCAGGATGATCGGGACCAAAGAAACCACACAAAGCTCAGACTTTTTTCCTCCAAAAGCTGCTTTTATCACTTATGTCGCTGTGAGGATTGAAGCGGAAGGCTCAAACTGGACGTGGTTCCTAGGCTGTTTCCTGAGGCAGAAACCAGCCACAAGGTGAAGCTGCAAAGGTCACAATTTTACAGCACCTGTGAGTCACCCGCACTGAAGGACAGAGCAGCTCCCTTGTTACTTGCATTCTTACAGTGATTCCACTGCAAAACTCCTCAGGGTGTCCCCTTGGGGATCTAGGGATGTATTTTAAAGGTGGGACCGGATGATCTTAGAGGTCTTTAGGTCTTTCCCAACCTAAATGATTCTGTGGTTCTGGATTCCTTCAGAAGCCACGTGAGTGACTGCACCAGTGCGTGCAAATGTCCCGCCTCAGCCCACTGAACAAACCATCCAAACAAGCCCCAGGACCGCAGCCTGTGTTTATCATCATGCAACCTTACACGTTGCTTCTCCACGCTCCCGCTCCCCTCTAGCCCGGAGTTATTTCTGTTTCGTGATGTGAGAGCAGGGCCAGGGAGCCGTACGCAGTGCTAGCCTTAGCACCCGTTAGCACAGCCTCAGGTGAGCCCCGAGCTTTGTGCTGGCGAAGAGAGACGGTTGTCTCTGTACAGACAGGAGCCCTGGAGTCCAGCTCGGGACTTCCCAGCAGAGGAAGCCACGCTAAGCGTTTTCTGAGAGGCAGTAGCTTACCTGGGTGAGTTCCTAACGCTCAGCTCCTCTTTCAGTGTGCACGTGTTGCTCGGTGTGCCGACTCCTCAGAGGTGAGTGCCGGATTTCCCACGCCCCGATACCCTTCTGGGCATGGCCGCGTTCCCCAGCCTGGCTTGCTCCTGCCGCCCCTACTCACTGCGTTTCCTAACACCAGGGAGCGAGCGAGGGGAAGGCCAGGCTGCGAGCCCGTTTGTAAGCCGTGTGTGTGCTGATGGCAATCCTGCGGTGCTGCTCACCTTACTGACCCGGGGTACCCAAGGGAGCGTTTCCCTGGAGAAAAGCCTCCCTCCTTTCTCTTCTGGAGGTTGTGCCGCTGTCCTTGCTGCACCAGTGTCACTCCCGCACCTCATATCGCCAGTCACACTAGTGCAAAATCATGGGGAACTCAGCAAGAGCATCCCTCCCTCAGTCCCAGCCCTGTCGAGCTCTGTTCCCGAAGGCTTGGCACACGTTTCTGCATTATTGGCAGGACATTTGTGTTTGGGACAGGCAGGATGAATGGCAGAGCCTAGAAGCAGACCCCGGTATGATGAAATACACTTGAACAGACTCTCCCTGCTTCGGTTTGTGTTAGAGATGTTTTTGACAAGCATCCCGCTGTCCCCAGCACCGCTCACATTTATAAACTTGGGGGCGCAGCAAACAGCTCGGCTGCTGGTGGTCTTCTCAGCGCTGTGCCAGCCAGCGAGGCCGTGAAGAGCCGAGCCACAGCCCTTCTGCGTTCCGTCCCAGCCACAGACGAAAGGAGAGGGAGGCCTCTGCTCTGGGCATGCTGGAGGATGGGGCTGCCAAGCACATTGTCCGAGAAGGAAGACGAAACCCAGACGGGCAGAGTCTTGTTGGTGGAAACAGACTTTGGTAATTCCTGCACACCTCAGCTCATGTGCTTCTTGTTTACCGTGCACGCTGCGGGCAGCCCGGGGCCTGAAGCCAGCAGATGGACAGAAGGATCGCTGTGCCGAGCAAAGGCAGTGCCGCTCCCAGGGCAGCCGGGTGTGCCACGCAGCATCGTGCAGTTTGGGGATCCCAGCCCGACCCTCTGTCTCCTTGCTCACTGTGTAGGTGGCAAACCGAGCCCTGCACCTGGGTTGTCGCCCTCCCTGTTCTCCTCTTCTGGCTCTTGGCACTAGCATGTTGAGTGTGCCATTCCAGGAGAGTGAAGCCCGTTTAAAGCTGCATCTGTTTACACAGACCTGAAGCGCTTGGATTCACGGCGTGTTTTATTAGCACCCTTCTAATCTGAGCCTAAACCCACTTCATGGATTTGCCTCTTCAGGGGGTATTTACAAAAGAATCGTTGAATCCCTAAGTGCTTAATCGGCACGAATTAATCTCAGGGAATCTCAGTCATTTAATGATGCTACAGCGGTAATTAGCCCAGTGTGTTTACAAAGTGGGCCCAAAGTCACGCTGGTCTGGTTTAAATGGAGTGCTCTGTCTCTCAGATTGGCCTGCCTTTGTTTTTTTCCTTGACATAATGCAGTCGCTCAGGCCGTGTTAATAGGAATACGCCGAGGCTCCATCTCAGAGGGGTCGTTCTGCCGGCACGGGCTGCCCGCTCTCTGTCTCCAAGGCGATGGAAGCATTAATGCACGCAGACCTTTGTCTGCCTGCCATCGCAAACGCTCCTTTGTCAGGGCAGCTTTGGTTGCCCAGGGACGGGTCCCTGCCTACGTAATGTGAACTTTTTTTCTCTAAGCCGAAAAGAAAAGAGGGCGAAGAAGAAGCCAAGTTCGCTTAGGCAGGACTGAATTGTTCTGCACTGCTGGCTCGGATCTTCCCTTGGTTCAGACCTTTGTGTGGCCACTTTCAGGACACAACCATTACAAGTACTCGTTCCCAAGGAGTTTATAATCCAAACGGGCAGATAGTCAAGCCTTGCATCAAGCAGGAAATTAAAGGCTGTCGTAGGGCTGTCAGGCGGCCTTTTTGGCAGGAGCACTTCCCTCAGCGCTCTTGCAGGTGAAACGGAATTGTTTCCCTTGCTGTCTGACTCACAAAAACCCCACAGCTCTTAGGAGAGCACAGAAGTCTGCCCACCCAGCTCCTAGGTAATATCCTGAGAGAAACACCGACGTGTTAACAGCAGCTTGGGCCAAAGCCCGGCGCTGTCCTGAAGCTGCGGCCCCCGGGTGCCGTGCAGCGGCTGGAGAGCGGGCTGAGTGCGGCACGAGGTGTGGGAGCAGGTCTGTCCCTGTCGTGGTGGGCTCCTCTGCCGCCGAAGCTGTTTGCTTCACCAAAGAGGAGCTTTTCCCTGCCCAGCCGGCTTGCCGCAGCTGGTCTGCACGTGACAAGGTGTCGGCACAGCTCAGGACGTCCATCTTCTGCTCTGGTACCCTCAGTAACACAAGCGTGGGCATCCTCCCGCCTCTTCTTGACAGCTTCTGTCTCAGCTCCTCTTGCCCTTGTTCAGCACCTTGCTCAAAAACCTTGGTCCAGGCTCCTCCCAGGTCTGTACCCACGTTTCTGACGAATCCCTTCCGCATCCAAGGCCTGTGGAAAGCCAGCCCGCAGCCCTCAGGAACAGCAGTGCAGTTCCCTAAGTGCTTGCTGAAGGGGAAGGACAGGGTGAAAATCTCCAGGGACGTCTGTTTGTCTTTCGGCAGTGCCCGGTGAATGCTTAAGTGCTGGGCAATGTCCAGCAGGCCTGCCTGGGCCTTGTGTTTAAGAAATAACCAGTTTTCCAGTCAGTGCTGTGATCGCAACTAACTCAGGTGCTGCTGGGGAGAGCTTCCTTGGCATGGCTGAGTGGGGGGGGGGGGGCGGTTTGAGTCTTGGCAGAGAGTAAAGATATTTATAATCCAATGTATATCAGGAAAGCTATGGCTGCATCTATCCGAGGGGGGATTTTGTACTGAAACGCTGACCGGGTGCCTCAGGCGTTGTAAGGAACGTGCAGGGACTCCAGAGGGGAACAACGGGAGCGTTTTGTGGACGTGCACCGGGGGGCCGTGCTCCGTATCAGCCACCAGCACCATAACACACACCTTTAACACCACAGACTGACAGCCAGCCTAGCCTAGGTGTTGCCAGCCCTACACAGGGTGTTGCAGCAGAAAGGCAGCTCTGGAGCTTTCCCACTGACATAACGTGGGATCTGCACTGTCACCCTGCAGGCAAGGTGACAGAGCACACACACGGCCAGCTGTACCGTAGGACGTTCACGTAATCGTGTTTTAAACCAACCACCTTACTGCTGCATCAGATGTGTTCAGCCCCTTCTTCGTGGTGTGCTGCTGTTCTTAAAAGTGAATTGACTTTTCACCAAGGGAGCTGTCATATCTCCCTGAACAAAGCCATTTAAACAGTCTGGGTGAGTTCACTCTTGTTCGTAGCTCGCTTCCAGCTCTCATGCTGGGGAGTTACAGATTTTTTTTAACCTTTATTTCACTGAGCGTGAAGGCCAAACAACTGCTTTCTGTTGCTCCAGGCATTTTATTCCTCAAGATTTCCCTTTTAAATGCTGAATCGATTTTTTTCCAGGCGTGACTTGTGTCAGTTTGCACCAGTACCTCTGAACGGCAATTTGGGTGTCTCTCTGGTATTTAAAAATATTTTAATATTTATCTGAGTAATTTCAGGGCAGGAAACATTGTCACAGAAAGTCAGTAGGCTCTTCAAGTACATTTGCATTTTAGCAGCCAAGTTCAAACATTCACGGTTGTTTAATAACCTCGAGTTCAACCACAGATGTTATGAAAGCAAAGATGCAGATTTCTGTGCTCTGAACCCATGTTCCTTCTACACCCAAATGCTTTCCCCTAACAGTTTATTCTTTCCTTTTCTCTATGTAAATATTATGGGACTCTGATGTAAGTGTTACGGATTGCATGGGTTTTCTTCTGAGGTGTTTGGAATAGCCTAGCACTTAACAACTTAATCACTTGTGGGATGTGTTTTCATTAACCGGTGACTTTGTTGACGATGTGACTGGGCTGGTTTGCTTTGGTTGCACTTGACTTCAGCTTCGGAAGGCTGAGCACCCGTCTGCCCCTGTTTTGTGGCTGGTCCAGTTGGCTGCTTCTAACTTCTTGGTTTGGCAATGAGAAGTGTTGGGGAAGTACGGGACTTGGGTCAATGTCTTTTGGAAATGATGGCAAATTTGTCTTTGTTTCAGGGAAACGAAGCTGATCACCATCACATAATAAATATCCGCTCTCTCGCTCTTACTAAGTGCTCTGCAGAGCTCCTTACACAAAGGATCCCCCAGAAAGGCTTAGCTTTGGAGTGACTTCGTCTTCCTTAACAATAATACAACACCTTGTTCCTGCTGGTGTAGTGGCTGTGGTTTGTCCGAGTGTCCCGAGGACTTACAGTGACGGGAGCAGGAAGTATTGCCTGGGACAATAAAGGGGATCCACCTCTCAAAAGCTCTGGGGAGCCTGATTCCCGCTGTATTTACGTGTCCAAACATTTCAGTGTCCAAATACTTACTTATCAAAGTCCTTTGCTCGTCTGGAGCTAGTGGGCAAGGTCCTGACCTCTGTTACACTGGTGTAAACCCACAGGAGTCAGTCCGTATCCACACGGCAGCACAGGTCAGAGCCTAGTCACTAACAAAGCAAGGGCTGTTGTGCTAGACGGGTTTTGCCAGGGAGATTTTTCAGCCCGTGCAGAATCACTGAGAGTAACGATGACAAAGACCTGGCCCTACGTTTCCTTGTCCAGGCTGGGTTGTTCCCTGTAGAGCATTTAATAGCTTTGATTCCACCTCTGCTAAATGCTCAGGCATCTACTCCAGCTTGCAATATGCCCAACTTCAGGACTTCCCACCCAGTGTGTTGGTGATATTATATGGGTTCCCTCGGAAGGAATTAGGATAGGGTGATAGGGACTGGAATTAAGGGGTCTTGGGACTGTTTACAGTCAGGTCTTGCCTTGCCTTGGAGAGGAGAGGAGTATAATCTGGCCTGAATGCCAAAAAGATGTTTGCAGGAGGCAGCAGCAGCTTGCAGCAGCTTCAGCCTGGGACAGCAGCAGTTTTCCCATTTCTGTGATGATTCTGCTCCTCCCTGCAGAGGTGTGGAAGCAGAAATGTGGGAGGTGAAGGCACCCAAAAGGCACTGGGCTCTGAGGTGGGCAGTGAGAACCTCCTGAAGGTGAGAGCACCAGGGGAGGCCCTCGGACTTACACAGCCCCCTCCTGGCTGTGAAGCACTGCCTGGAGCAGCACACGCTGCTGGCTCAGCCACTTTGGGGACATCTGATGGTGGCCTGAGGCCCCAAAGCCTCAGAGCCTGGAGACAGCTCTTAGAAACCCCCAGGAGTTGACTTGAGGCCAGGCATTGCCCTCGAGAAGCTCGTGCCAGCCCTGACAGCGTTTTGCTCTTTGATCTGCCCCTTCTCCAGAGCCAAACATCGGTGGCCCAGACCCCATCTGTTCCCTGTAAGCCTCCTTTCCCCCCAATTCTTCACATCTGCTCGCTATTCTGCTTCATTCCCTGCTCTACTCCCGTTTCTCCTCCTGCAGAGGACTCACTCTCGGCGTAGCAGTTCTTTTTTATCCTGTAATCGCCCTATTTGCAGAAAACCAACGCCAGAGTTGGTCCCTGCTCCGCAGCCCTTCTGAGACGAGTTGCTCCAATCCCACAACCACGGGACAAAGTCTGGCTCCCCAGCTCAGTACGAGGTAGGGATTCCTGCAGTACTCATGTCCTGAGCCAGGACGGGCAGGGGATCCTCCAGCCCCTTCTCCCTCCGGCTCCCAGGGGATGTCTGCACTCAAGATCTGCTCCCACCAGTGCTCAGCAGCTTTCACGCTTCCAGGTCAGTGAGGCTGAAGCAAAACTGGTTCCCAGGTGGGTGTTTTTTGGTACCTCATTCCCAACGAGATGGAGCAGGGGAGAAGAGGGCCTCTGCCCAGCTTCCAGGGGACTTTGGGAACCTCTCTGCTGTGGGGTCAAAGCAGCGTGTGCCTGCCTGGGGTCTGAGCTCTCCCCCAGGCTTCAAAGAACAGCTCCAGGCCAGGGACGTGATGTCCGGGCTGCTGGGGAGAATGGAGGAGCCCACGGGGGCGTTGTGCATCTGCCCTGCTGCTTGTGGAGGCAGAACATAGCTGGCAGCGCTTTCTGGACGTCTTATGAACCACCACCCAATTCAGGAGAAAATAGCGATGGGGGAAGCAGTGTGGGCTGGAAAGCATGGAGCTCCCCGGAGCGTTATCAGGGCAACACATCCCTCTGTCTCCTTTGGCAGCGAGTGGCTGACAGCAGGAGAAGGGCAGCAGAGCACCTCTGATCCCATACACAGCTTCAGCAGCTGATGTCTCCACAGGAAGCTCTGCTTCTGGTTCTCCAGCACCCTCTGGCCTGTTCCCTTTCCCCAGGGAAACCCCTTATCCCCCTGCAGCGGCACAGGGCTGGGTGGGTGTTGGGCCTCCGTGCGGACCTCGGGGAGGCACTTTACAGAAGTCCCGACCCATTTTTGGCACCAGCCTGCCCGAAGTCCAGCCTGCAGCCTGCATCTGAGGCTCCTCTGGGGAGGTAACACACGAATTGGTGTCGGGGCAGGCTGCAGCTGTGGACACGCTTGGTTCAGGCTGTGCCCAAGCTCTGAGCAAACAGCTTTTAAAACAAGCTTGTCTCCTTTTGTCCTTGGCGTACGGAGGCACCAAGGGCCATCTCCTGCACCCAAGAGGACCTAAGCTAGGCTTCTCCTGGATATCTCACTTCCCAAGTGGAAGGATGAAATAGGAAATGAAATAGAATGTCCCTGGACTGTTTTGCCAAGGGATTTAAAGAACATTTAGTATTATCCTTACAGTATAGTCTTACCACCACAGTCCTATGCAGAAAAAAATAAAAATTCAGCATTGTCCCAGGCCTCTCTGCAGTGTGACCGTCAGCATTTTCGGTACTGCTGGGATAAAAGTCAAATTCCAGCTCTCCCTGAGAACCTGTGTCGGTGTATCCCAGCCTGCCCACGTGAGTGGTGGTAAAGGGGTAGAGACACGGGGGCAGCAGCCAGAGGACGGCGTGCACTGCTCTCCTGCAGCAGCCACAAGCTGAGCCTTTAAGGATCTGAGATTGGGATCAGACATTTAAGAATCCTTTTGCTGTAGTCTTTGGTCCAGCAGAGTCTTGCAGTGAGGCTGAGACAAGAAGTACAGAACATCATTTCTGTGTACGTTTGTAGAACAGTCTAGTCAGAGACCCAACAAGTGTGAGTCATGTTGTCGAAGCACCAAGCACTTCCACTTCTGCCATGTTTTAGAATAATAGTAATAATAAAAAAACATGACTCTCAGTTAATCTAAGAAAGCTCCAGCCCTGCTGGTAAGAAGCTGCCCGCAGAGACGCAGGGAGCTCGGTCGCGCTGGGAGGCCCTTCTGGAGCTCTTGCTTTGGGCTGGCCACTGAAAATACCATATTTTTTCACTGCCTGGATTTGAGGCAGCAAATGCATCGTCCAAATGACCAGTCCCGCAACGATCATGTCGTAAATCACAAGGATGAGAAGCACCAAGCAGGTATTAGTGATCTGTAGTCATGGTCCCACTCTGCCTTCAGATCCATCAGTGGTAACAGGCTGTAGGATTTGCTTTAGGGACAGAGGAGGACTTTTCCCCACTGGTCTCGTAACAGCACAACCTACTGAGAGCCCCTTCAATGCCCCTTGAAGTTTTTTGTTAACTTCAGTGGATTTTAGACTGGGCTCTTGGCTGGAGCTCTCCCAGCTTCCAGTCAGTTACTGCTGCTGCACTTTCTGCACCCCAGGAAGCTGTCTCCAGGCTCTCCGCAGGGCTTCAGCACTCACTTCGTGTCTTCCAGAGGACACTTCTTCTAGAAAGAGTACATGTAGGAACGATGGATGAATCAGCAATTCAAGAAATCAATGATTTCATTTATCCCTGAGCCAAACAAATTTATTTCTAGAGTCAATCTCCAGAAAACCAGACTGAATTTAGTCTGAATTCCACATAAACAGTCCAAGTAGAGCTTATGATGTCTTTGCAAACGAGGTCATTTTGATTTCTAACCCCACAACTGCTGTTACTGGAGTGTGAAGTGTGAACCTTCTGACTATTAATCCCGGGAAGATGCATGGCTTTGCAGTGGGCTGGGGTTTGGTGGGGCGTGAATCAAACCATCGCTGATCTTCCTCGTCCTTTGTCTCCACGTTTAGCCCACAAACGGCCACGTTAAATAGATGTGAACGATAAATATGAAAAGCCACGGCAGGCAAACTGTGAAACAAAAGGCTCTGTGTTCTCAGATGATGAAGAGAACGATTTGTTGGCTTGCGCATCCATGAACAAAAGGCCCAAAAGGAAGGATCAGCCCCTTGAGGTACTTCCTGCTGTCAAGGTTCCTCCTTCTGTCAAGTTCTTTGAATAGCTGAATGAACATCTTTCTTTGGTCTAAAAACACAGTCCAAAAGCGATACATGTCCAGTCTTTCAGGGGTGAGTCTTGCTGTGGGAACACTCAGTTTCCTACATGTGTGGATTCCCTTCAGGATTTCAACAGGTCAGTCAGGCCCGGTGTTAACAAGTATGGTTTAAGTTGCTACATGGAAGCAAAAAGAGCTAAAGGAGACCCAGATCTCACACCATGGTCTGCCAAAAGCAATTTTAGAGACATCTTCTTATGGAGGAACTCCAAGCTCTGTGAGAGACGCCATAGGCAAGGGATCCTTCCAGGCCTGGGCAGGGGGGAACAGAGCCATGGCCTGCAGCCCTGATGTAGCACTGGGATTTGAGCCAGATCCCCCAACGTGGGGAAGGTGGTTTGGTCCCCCCTCCCCGTGGTGTGGTTTGGCTAGCAGTTACATCTCCTTCTGGTGGGATGTAGAATCATAGACTCAGGGAATCACTTAGAAAATGATCTGTAAGGTGATCAAATCCACCCGTTAGCCCAGCACTGCCAAGTCTACCACTAAACCACATCCCTAAGCACCACATCGTGTAAATACCTCTGGGGGTGGGGACTCAACCACTTCCCTGGACAGCCTGTTCAATGCCTCACAACCATTTCAGTAAAGAAATTTTTCCTAATACCCAACCCAAACCTCCCCTGGCACAACTTGAGGCCACTTCCTCAACTACCCTGAGGTAGTTGCAGAGAGCAATGAGGTCTGCCCTGAGCCTCCTCTGCCCTAGACCAAACACCCCCAGCTCCCTCAGCTGCCCTTCACCAGCTCCATAGTCCTGCTCTGGACACGCTCCAGGGCCTCGATGTGCTTCTGGTAGTGAGGGGCCCAAAGCTGAACACAGCACTGAGGTGCAGCCTCACCAGAGCCGAGTACAGAGGGACGATCACCTCCCTGCTCCTGCTGGCTGCACTATTCCTCATACAAGCCAGGATGCCTTCTTGGTCCCCTGAGCACACTGCTGGCTCTCCTTCAGCTGGCTCTCCACCAATACCCCCAGGCCCCTTCGCACCAGGCAGCTTTCCAGCCACTCGCCCCCCAGCCTGTACGCTCCATGGGGTTGTTGTGCCCCAAGTGCAGGACCCTGCTCTGCTCTTACCGTGAGAAGGTGCAGCCTCGGTGGCTGCTCTCCGAGCTGCCAAGCAGCCTCCCAGAGGAGGCAGAGCTCCTCGTTCCTGATTTAGGATATTTACCGTGCAGCTGATGGCTGCTTTGCTGTAAGAGCGGGCTGGCTTCCCAAAGAAGCTCTCTTCCAAGCTGCAGGAGGTACTGCTCGAGCTGTTGGGCTGTGTCGCAGGGCTCCCGGTTTACAGATGGAGACTGAGGCAGCAGCTCAGAGCCTGGGTGGCTCTGTGGATGTGGCAGGATCCCTGATGGCCGTACACGGCAGCTTCCTTCCTCAGCTCTTCTCTGCCGGCCGTGCCCTTCTGGGTACAGCCATCCACCCTGGTCCCCGGTGCTTCTGGGGGCTTGGGGTAAAATTTCAGAGAAGCTGCTCTGCAGCATCTGGTAACCCATTTCTCTCTGTGAATCTGACAAGAGCCAGGGCCAAGCCAAAGCTTTTCAGAGAGAATTACACAACACAGACGATTATTTGTTGTTGTTTGCTTACTTTTCTAACCAATTTCTGTCTCAGTCAGTTTGGTCTGGGGAGCGGGGCTAATCAAAGTAAGCCGATTTCACGGGGTTGGTGTGGCTCCTCTGGGGCATTCGGTGGCTCTCGTGGGCAGGCTGGCCTGGGAGTCTGTCTGTGCATCTCCGCACTAGAGCCTGCTGCTCAGTTTTTAAAGCCCTCCGCATCAGCCGGCTGCAAGGCACAATGGCAGCAGTCCTCACCCAAACCAGTGTCAGCAGAGCGTGCCTGTGCAGCCTCCCCAGCAAGAAGCGGATCTTTGGAAAGATCTCTGCCTGGCGGGAAGGAGAGGCGCAGCGTGTTCCGCCTCGGGGACCCTCTGTGCTTCGCGGTGCCCCGAGGAGCTGTGCCCCTGGAGGGGCTGGACGGAGCAAGGTGGGTGGGAAACACCAGAGTGGGCTTCCTACCACCGCTTTGCTCTCTGGGTCCAGTGGCTGCAGGAATTTGCACCGATTTACCCTGCCTGCTTTGACCATTGTGTGATCAGGGGTCTTTAGCCATGCCTTTAACCAGGTGCCAGAGGGGCAGGTGTTGGTTTGACTCGGGTAAGGGTCTACAAAGGTTTTCTGAAAGGGTTTGGTCCTCAGCTGGTGCTTCATTAACGAGCTTCAGGGCCGAGATGTGCTTCTCTCGTTCTTCATGCCTGAAACAGGATCATTACCGCAGAGGTGCCACAAAGACGGGTGAGTTTTGAGGAAAGAAACGACATTTCCTAACACGCCACTGATGGTTTTCTCTCCCCTCTCTGCAGGCACCGCCTAGGACCCTTAGACCTCGCTTCAGGAAGAAAAGTACCTTGTCCTCTGCCACCGAAACAATGTGAGTGCAATGAGCCAATAGCACCAAGATCCACAGAATGTCTCTCTTCTGCCTTAAAGAGCTACTCGATAATAATGTAGGAAACAGCAGCGGGATGGATGTGCTTCGATGTACAGCGTTGTAGACATGGCCTTTCTCTCTCCTCTCTCCGTACCCGTTCCATGCTTCTCGCGTTTGTCAGTGACATGGTTAGGACAGCCTGACGGAGCCCTGTGGATTCAGAGTCCCTGTTTTGTTTGCAGAGCGTCCCCCCACTCGTGCTGACCCTGTCGGGCTGTACATTTACAATTCTCATTTGTCTGCATAGCTCTGGCCTTGTGAATGCACAGCGAAGGCAAAAATACTCAGTTGCTCATGATGATGCATTGACAGTGCATTTATTTGTGGCTTTCTCATTAAGGAAGTGGGTCTGCAGAAGCCACGGATTTCTCTTCCCTCCCTTCCTCCTCAAGGCAGTGGTGCTGTAACAAGTATCTCGGTATTCTGGCCGTTCAAAATGCCCAGGACTCGTTAGGGAGGGCTGAGCTGTGATGCCGTTTCTCTTCCTGCAAGTAGGCCACGCGTACTTTGGGCCAACCATTGCGCTAAAGAGACAGAGAGACAGGATTTGGAGAGGACGAGGAAGAGAGGTGCAAGGGAAGATAAATGGTTTCAACAAGGTAATGTAAGGGGAGTCTTAATTTTGATCAGCCTGAGCCAGGAGAGGATTGTGTGGAGAACGACGGAGCATATTGCTTGTGGCAAATGTTCCACCTCCACTTCTGAAGCGTGAGCGAGGCAGTCGTGTGCTAGCTGCAGCTGCACGCATTAGAATCGCTTTAGTGACTTGCTTCCAGGGGAAAACGAACCCCTCTCCCCTGCAGGGAACAGCACCAGCCCCAGCGTTCCGCTCTCCCGGTGGGGTGCTGGAGTTTCGCTTACACGAGCAGAGCAGGGCGCTGGGGCCGAGCTGCTTTTGGAGGCCTGGAGTCCGCTTGTGGCCTGGGGTTTGGTCAGAGCCGCGGGACCCAGGCGGCGTGGGGTGTTTGTATCCATATAAACATGAGACGTGTCAAAGAGGAGGAAGACGTCGTAGGGTTCGTGTATTTGTGCTTCGAGTTGGTGTCTCTTGTAAGTGTTCCGCATGTGAAATTCACACCTCAGTTAAGTACGTGGCCCTTTGTGTTTGCCCTTGGACCTAGCTCATAGACTAGATGAAACGTAGCGTTACCTAGAACTGCCCTCGCTGACGGATCCGTGCGCCTGGACCACGAGGACTGTTTGGCTAGTGCAGGCACGGCCCGGGATGCCAACAGCTGGTTGGAGCGCGGCAGGCTCAGAGATAAAGCTGAAGTGGCCTTTGCAGCCTTTTCTCTGCTGGAGGCACATCGATATCCCGGCTGTCCCTGCCTGACGCAGCCCCGAGCTTCCTACGTATGCGGGGAAGAGAGAAACAGGCTACGTGTGCGCACAAATATTTTTCTGACCTGGCTGGGAAGTGGGAATAGCAAGTAGGTGCTTCCTGAGTCTGCCACAGCATTTGGCCCCATTGCTGGAGAATCTTAATCCCTTTACATGTGCTAATTAACCGTGTTTTGCGATGGGTAAGAAGGAAGAAGTCCTCGGAAAGTAAATTGTGAAAAACCCCACAGTCCTAAATAGCAGTTACAGAAGAGTCAGTCCTTATAACGTGGTCAGCAAATGCTTTGAGGAGCTCAGCTTGTGTGTTTTATTTTTAAGCAGCTTTGGAGTTTGTTTGATTTATTTTGGCAAGCATTAAAAAGAAAAACTGCCTGCAGTGTTAGCAGAAATGAAATCCTGTTGCAAGCTATGTTTCCCTGCGATGCAATGGGCTGCCATAAGATAAAAAGCTGACAAGTTTGCACTCAATTATGCCAAAAAACAACAAACCATAGAGCTACATAGCACCTGACAACTTCTGTTCTCAGACACGCTGCATTAACGTTGATTCTCACTGAAAATATTAATTGTGTCTAACCTGCTGTGTTATTGTAAACTTGACTGTTTAGATTTTCTTAAGTGCTGAGGTGGAATCGTTGACAAGGGAGTTGCCTTATATCTCTCAAAACATTCACTGTATAAAGGACAAAAATAAACCTTTTCCTATGTCTGGCAAAAAAAAAAGATGTATTAAACGATCAGCCAAGCTGTATATTTGTGTATAGGTAGACAAGAAACGTGAATGCCTCACCACGTAGTGCCGTAGTGTTCTGTGTACAGGAGACCAGTCGTGTGCTTTTGATTTCTCCTCATCCCCACACAGGTTGTTTACAGGTGTCGCCCCCCCGTCTGTTGTTTCACCCTTTTATTTCAAACAAGCACCAGACAGGAAGCCCTTTGTCCGGCTGCTCTTCGGAGCCTGATTCCGTAGGTGGCCTTCCTGCGCTGATGCTGACCCCTCGTGGCCAACAGTTTGCAGAAGGTGACCAAGCAGATCCAGAGGCGGAGGCTTCTTGGGCATGCGTAGGTGAGCAGCAGCTCTCAGCTTGCCTCTCGCAGGACATGCCCTCCAGCCCTGTTACAGCTTTGTTGCCCTCCTCTGGAGGCCCTCAGCATCATTTTTGTATTCTGAAGCCTAGAACAGCCCGCAATACTCAAGGTGAGGCTGCCCCAACACTAAACACAGGGGACAACACCTCTGTTGTGTGGCTGGCTACGCCGTGCGTAATGCACCCCAAAATGCCACTCACCCCCCGGCTGCCAGGGCACGCTGCTGCCTCGCGTTATCCTGCTGCTGAGTAGTCAGCCCTAGGAAACGCAGCCTCTCGAGCTTCCAGCCTTTACCAGCACGAGGCTCAAGTGCAACGTTCATTATTTTAAGGAAAATTGGGGCTGAAGGGAAACTGCATCTGGTCTGTGGTAGACGGGGCTGTAAATTACCTCCCCAGTTTACCAGAAATTCACCTCAGCTACAAAGACATCAGGTTCAGAGCAGCCCAGAACCATCCTCTGTGCCTCTGTGTTCTCGTCACAGCAGCCAGTGCCAGGGCCGTTAGCGGCTGCCAACTACTGAATCAGGATCGCATCAGCTAGAGGGACTTCATGTTTATCGCTGTAACCGCAGAATCATCCCCCGCTAACCTAAATTGTGTAGGTGCAAACCCAGCATGGAAGGGAAGTTGGGTTATTTATTGCTAGCGAGAGGGAGAAAGCTGCTGGAAGAGATACAGTGCTCCTCAGCCTCGTGTAAACAACCTGCTGCCTCCGACTGCTCCCTGAACTCTGTGTTCCCACATAACGAAGCCCTTGTACTCGTGACAGAGCGCTCGTTAATCACAGTCTCCTTTCTGCTGTTTGTTTCGGGTACCTGTTACGCATCTGGCGTCGTACTTGAAGTAGAGAACACGATGTTGGGATTTGCGTTTATCCAAACTAAGGATCATCGCTGTGCACTTCATGTGATCTCTTTCCCGTGACCAGCAGAAAAGCCCTGTGCTGAAATGGTACACGCGATGCCGCCCGGAACGGCCGTCACGATTCCAAAGGCTGACGTTTTGCTGGTTTCGTTATACTGCTCGATACACATCTTGAATAAAGTCTTAATCTTTTCTTTAAGAAAAATAAGGAAGACAACATCCTCAGTCTGTTCAATGTATCTGGCAGGCCAGAATGATTACTTTGACTGCTGTATTATTTTTATCTCAATTCTGGCTGACTGTATATAGATGTATTCACTAAGTGCTGCATGTCCTTCAGAACTTTTCTGTATGATGAACTGGAAAAAAATACAGCTACTGAACACTCTGCGTAACCCGTGAGTTCATTGCAACGCTACAGCCTCGTGTAGCCGGCCATCTCCTGCTATGCAGGTGGCTCTGGAGCTGATAGACAGCGAGTACCTAATTAATAAGGGGTTAATTATTAGGAAATGTTTTGAAGCAACTGCATTTCACCTTGCTGAAGCTACCCGTTTTAGAGAAAGCCTCTCATGTCATGCTGAAACCAGACAAGCTGCAGCTTACATTGCCAGAAGGCCCCATAATAAATCCCCAGTGGTCTTCCGTACACACACGTGCGCAGAGACGTGCAGTGTGAAAAACAAAACGTTCAGAGCTGACTGCTTGTGGTATAGATCAGGACCCAACGAAGCTATTCCGCTACTCAGAAACCGATACAAAATACACAGTTCCAGTCCCACGACGGAGTTCTGCTATGAAATCTGGCAGAACACAAAATATGTTTTTAATTGGTTACCAAACCCACAGGTAACCATGAAGCACCAGCTTTCCTACGCTAACACAGAGACAGGGCAAGTGTATGTGGTACCGTAACGGGCAGCAACACCAAAACAGAATCCCACTCTTCTTTCTCTCCTTGGCAGCAAGCTACCAACAAGTAGGGACACAGAAATATCCCCAGATTATTGGTGCTCCTTTAAAAACAAAGTATTTTAGTTATCTGCTACCTTTTATTTTAGGCTGTATTCACCCACATACGTTATCTTACACACAACCACATGAAACTAACAGACTTCAGCACGTTTAGGTGACAAGCCTGGCTCTCACCCTCTGCTAAATAAAACACAAATTGGTGCCCAAAGTAGTCTTGAATATTCCTTTATTTTGGGCCTCAATAGCCACAATTCTGATCAAATGATACGCATGCGTTTATTTATAAAAGTGACACATTAGATTTATGATCTAAAATTAAGATACTGGGGCCATACCACGCAAGACACCACCTCTTTCCTGGAAAGATGCAGAAAATAACAATTCCTACACACGCAGATTTGTGCGGTCGTGATACTTCTGGTAGGGATCATCAACATACCAGTTTCTTCTTTTCCAGAAAGAAGTGGTCATTTTATCGAGGAGCTTACATTGTGTTCTAGTGCACAGCACCATCTCTCTCAAACGCTTCTTCTGGGCAGAAGACTTCTTCCACAACTTCTTCTTGTAGCCAGACTGTGAGAAGAAAACACAGAAGAAATTAAGCAGGCTGCTGCCAGCCAATGCACACACACAGCAGTGCTGATGAGCAAAGCTGGACAAATCCCCCCCTTTCAGGAAGTCTCCCTGTGCACCCTTCCATGCTAGTTCCTAATGGAAGGAAAACAGCCCGCTGTCAGTGAACACAAAGCTCGTCTTACTTGGAAAAAAATAAAATAAAATCTTACCTTTCTCCTCACCCAAAGGCCATTATGCAGTCGGAGAAACCTCTCGGTGACAGCTTTCACAGTTTTCCTCTTTCCCTTCCGTAAACTACAATAAGTGACGGTCCTCACTGGCTGCTGAAGTATAGCTGGAAGTAGAGGCGTGACTCTAAAGAGGGGAGGATAGAACAGGAATGAAACAACTCTTTCACGAAGCCAGTCACTGAATTTTTCACGTAACGAGAAATCAGAAGTACTGTGACTCGAGGGTTAACAAAAATTGATCTCACATTACAACACGTCAGTCAACAAGCGTACGTATCAATGCGAACTGAACTCCAAATGAAATGCATTCATCTTGAAGCTACCGTAGAACAGCTTTTCCATCAGCTAAAAGCGTAGTTAAATACTCAAGAGCAAACTTATTCAACTGTTATTCGCATTCAGAACTTTTAGAACATTAATGATCAGCAAAGGAAAGTGATTACAACAAGTCTATTTGTGAGTCAAGTCTACCCCTACACAGCGTATTCTCTTTTACATCCTCCTTCTAGAATTATGCTCAATGCAAGTGGGAGACTTGGGATTAGAATTAACTTGTTAGATCAAAAAGCAGTCAGAAGATTCTCAGCCAAGAAAGAGGCCACCTGCTTCTTCTCTGAGGTGCCAAGGAGGGGATGAGCTTGTGGAAAAAACTGGCTGAAAGCGTGGGGAGCTGGGGGTCAGCCTTTTCTCACAGGTAACCAGTGATAGGACTAGAGGGAATGGCCTCAAGCTGTGCCAGGGGAGGTTCAGGTTGGAAGCTGGGAGACATTTCTTCTCAGAAAAAGCAGTCAGGCATTGGCACAGGTTGTCCAGGGAGGGGGTAGTGTCACCGTCCCTGGGGGTGTTCAAGGAGAGGTTGGACCTGGCGCTTGGGGACATGGGTTGGTGGTGACATTGGTGGTAGGGGATGGTTGGACCAGACGGTCTTGGAGGGCTTTTTCAAGATGAATGATTCTGTGAAGATCTGTTCCTTGCCTGTTCTGTCCTTCCCTTGCTTTGCTAGTGAGCTCTTGCTGAGGGGAAGCAGCATGGAACAGTGACTACCTGCCTCCTTACCCCACCGCACCCCAGAAGCTTTACCCCCATGACAGAATCACTTCAGCACCGCGCAGGCCATGCCCTACCTGCCGAGGACGGAGGGGAAGCCCCCAGCGGGCAGGCTCCCGAGGGACACCAGCCCCTTCCCCAGCGGCGCCGCCTCCCGCAGCCGCCCGAATCCCCTCACGGGCGCACCTCGCCCCGCAACGAGGCCTCGGGCTGCCCGCGGGGCCCAGCTGCCGAGCGGCCGGAGGAGCCCTGCGGAGAAGCAAACCCCTCACAGGCGGCGGCCCCGAGGGGAGGCGCCGCCATTTCGAGGGCGCCGCGCTGCCCCCCCCCACAACATGGCCGCCACCCCCTCCCTCAGCCACCGACCCGCCAGAGCCCCGCGCAGCGCCGCCGCCATATCCCGGCCGCCGCCGTCAGGAGGAGGCGGAGCGGTGCCGGGGGACGGCCCCGGGAGCCCCGCGCTAGGGGCGGCGCTGCCGGGCCCGGGAGGAGCCGCGGCCCCGCTCCGCCTCACGGCGCGCTCTAAAATGGCGGCCGCCCAGCCCCTCGTCACGTCATCACTCCCTCCGATTCTGATTGGCTGAATTGCCCGTCACTCTCTCCCCGCCCTGTGGAGGAGGCTCGACCCCTCCCGCGCACGCGCGCTGCCCGGTTCCTGGCGGTGAGGGGCGGAGGCGGGCGGTGCGGGCGGCGGAGGCGCACACGGGGCGATGCTGCGGGCGTGGCGGCGGGCGGGCGGCGCGGTGGCCGCGCAGGTGAGCGGGGGGGAGCGCGGCGAGGCGGGGGAGTTCTGGGCCGCCCGCCGCAGGGCCGAGGCGCGGCGCGTCCTCTGAACGCCGCTCCGTCGTCCCGCAATGACTCCGCGCGCGCGGGCCGCCATTGGCTGCCGGGCTGCTGAGGGACGGCCGAGGGAGCCAATGAGGCGGCTGGGTGGGCGGGTGCGTTGATGGGACGCACTACAAATCCCGGTGTGCACCGCGCGGCCTCTGCTTAGAGCTGAGTGGAGCAGCGCGCGCGAGGCATGCTGGGCCTTGTAGTCCGCCGCCCCTCTCCTACCCGGCGTAGTGAGGGGCTGACGGGCGCCGCGCTGCATGCTGGGTGTTGTAGTCCTTCGGCCGCGGGGCCTGCGGCTTCCCGAAGGGGGGTCCCTGAGGGGGGCCGGGGCCGCGCTGAGGGGGCGGCGGCCGCCAGCAGCGGGGCCCGGCCGGGGCACGGGGGGGGCTGGCGGCGGAGGCCGGGCCCGTGGGGCGGCGGGGAAGGACGTGACCTTGGGCCGGGGCATCTGGCTGCCGGCTGCCTGAGGGGGTTGTGAGGGGCATGAGGAGTGTAAGGGGGCCTGAGGGGTTCGTGAGAGGGCTGGGGGGGGGCGTCGTGAGAGGCTCTGGGGGGTTGTGAGGGGCCTGAGGGGCATCGTGAGGGGTCTGAGGGGTGCCCACGGTCACTGTCATCAACATACAAGGGGGGTATGTGGTGCCTGTGGGCACAAGGCAAGAAAAGGAGCCAGGGTGAAAAATCCCCCCCATGCGCTTGTTTTCCGGGCCTTTCCCCATCCTCACGCTGTTCTCTCCACGTGGTTGTGGGGTACGAAGCCTTTCTAAAGCAGCCACTCACTTGGGGAAGACAGAAGGGTTTGTAGATGAGGTTGGCGCCTCTACGAAGTCCCCAGCTGGTATTTCAGGGATCTGTGTGACAGTAATACACGTCGATAAAAGCACCAAACCACCTCTCTGTTCTGCTCTATTCCAGTTTCGTTATACTCTTCCTATTCACGCGCTCCGGGGGTGACGTGTGAGCCTTCCCAGCCTCTCCCACCCCAGCAGCCGAGGTGTTTCCTCTGCGGCTTTATGAGGCCGGGGGAGTTCTGCCCAGGTCACCCGGTGCCTGCTGAAGCGAGGGCCGGGGGGAGGTTTGAGCCAGCAGGTAGGAAGGCAGAAAGCAGGCTGTCACGGGCGGTTGTCTCTTACACCCGTGCAGTCTGTAAGAGTACGTCCAGAATGACTGCAGCTGTGGAGAACCCGGCGTAGTGCTGCGTGGTTTGGAAGCGTGCCTTCGGTCTGTAATAGTGTGATGGAAAAACTGCAGGCGCAGAGATGCCAGAGCGTTCCGTGCAGTTTTATCTGTACCCTTGCAATTTGTTTCCTTACTTTAAAAACTGGCCTTTTTTTTTTTTTAGTTCATCCCCGATTGTGTTTCTTGGGGTTTCTGCAGCTAAAACCCGCCCCTTTTGGTTGGCAAAAAAAAAAAAGAAACTGGATGTAAGAACCTTCCTCTGAAGTTTCCGTTTTGCTCTTGTCCAAGCGCACAGATCCCACGCTGTGCCCCGCAGGCTGCCTTCCGGGCGGGCGCAGCGTGGAGAACAGGGACAGCTTTAGCTTGGACTGAACGAGCGCGGAGGGTGGCGTGCCCTCGAGCTGTCTGGGTATTTGAAGTTGTGCCTAAAGTCTGACTCCAAGGCAGGGGTGGTTCCTCTAGTGAAGTTCTGCTGTGCCCTGCCTGCCCCGAGCACCTTGCCAGGGAGATAATCTCCCGTGGGTAACCCCAAACGCTGCTCTCACTGGGTTCTGTGTGCTGCCTGCGCTGAAGGTACCAAGTGCCCTGCAAAGTGGTCTTGTAGTGGCTTAGTAGGGGATAACGAAGGTGAAATAACGAGTGTTAAAGGAGTTAGGTGAAGGAAACAGCACGTGGCAGTGCTGCAGGTGGAGGAATTGCCCGCAGCTGCTCAGCGCCCTGCTGCAGGGCTCTGTGCTGCCTGCCTGGATCCCTACCGAGGGGGTTTTTTATCGGTAATAAACACCTGCTAATTACTCAGTGGGGAGATGAGAAACTCCTCCTAATTATCCAGATTAGGGCAATGCGGTGGATTTAAGCATGATTTTTACAGTGGCAAGCAATGCAGCTTAAAAATTGGCCGCTGTTTTTTTTTTTTTTTGGAGGGAATAGTGGATTTTGGTGAGAGGGAAGAAAACCAGAGTGGGTTTCTGCTTCTAAAATGCTGGCAGTGAAAGGTTTTAGTTCGTTGCTCCCGTGGCCTGCGTTTGGCTTGCTCTCACCTTGCTGCCCTGTGAGGAGGCTCTGGGCGAAGGCTCATTTCCAGGCGAGTGCTGGTCACGGCGCCACAGACCCAGAGTTTGGGAAGGGAGGGAAAATTCAGCCTGGAAACCAACCCAGAAAACATTTGTTTTGTCTCCCTTGCTCTGCTGTGAGAAGATCAGCTGAGGCTTGCGAAGGACTCGGGGGTAAGAAATGCTGGCTTCCTCTCGCTGTCCGCGCCCTCCTGTTACTAATCAGAGAGCTTTGGCTGACTTTCTGGAAAAAAAACAGGAGTCCAGCGTGCCCGCCTTTCCTCTGCGGTGTGGGATAAGGATGGGGCCTGACCCCGAGATGCGTGCTACGTACGTGTTGTGGGTGTAAATAGAGAAGGCTTCTCTTCTCGGGGCCGGGTTTAGTGAAGCATCCCCTGATTCTTGTTCACGGGTTTTCATTTTGAATTCTCTACTTGCCCAAAGTACCGCAGCTGTGGGAAGCCATCCTTTGTGACTAGTGCACGGATCTCCCGTGGGCCCTGGGTTCCTCTCTGAGCAATTCACGTGTGGGAAAAGAAAAACGGAGGGGGCAGTGCTTTTGCTGGTTGTCGGGATTAGAGTATCTGAAGCAGGCTTTCTGGTAGATCTGCTTTTCGAGCTAAAACAGGAGATAAACATCTTGGTCGTGTTATTTGTGGTAAGTAGAATATGGCGATGTGTCACCCCTCGTGCCGTAACTTCATTTCTGTTATGATCCGGTCTCTGTTTTGATCGAGGTGTGTTCGTAGTTCTTCCAGAGAAAGTCTTGGTGTGGGAGCTGAGGAAGAAATTGTGGCTTCAGAGCGAGGAGTAAGTGTTAAAGCAGCTCTGCTTTTCTGCAGTCGCAGCTGAGCTGCGGTGGTTCATGAGCCTGCTGAAGAGAACCCAAACTGATCCAGTTGTGCCCCACGGACCAGAGAAGGGAACACAAATAGGGAAAACAGAAGCAGAAATAAGCTGGGATTTTTTTTTTTGCTTGTTTTTCAAAATGACTAATTACTTCTTCAGATCCCCTTAAGCTGCTCTGGCCAAAATTCTGTTGTTTGGGGGGAAAAAACCCCGAGATCGCTGCCCTTGTGCTGGCCGCTGCCTTCCTTTGGAGCCCGCCTGAGATGTGGCGGTGGAACAGGCTGACCTGAAACGAGTCAAGGTGAGGAGACGCTTCAGGGTGCTCGTTACTTAACTCTCATCTCCTCCTCCCCTTACAGAGTTGCCGGTGTGGGAGAGCATCGCTGCGTCCGTCACGAGTGAGCCGTGGATATGCGACCACGTCGGGAGAGTCGGGGTGCGTAGGTGGCTTTGGGGGGGTGGGCTTGAGCCTGTCGTTCCTTCTGCCGAGGGCGAACCTGCTCCCGAGGTTCATGTGAGAGCAAGCTGGAGGGGGGGGGGGATTTCTTTGGCTGGTAGCTTTTATTCTCCTGGTTCCCTGTGGTCCTTGCTTGATTGACTCGGATCAAGACGAATCTTACCGAGGTGAGTGCTGCTGAGAAGGGAGCTTGGGGGTCGTCACCTCGAACCATGATGCGATTTACATCATTTGCTCTCTTTCCCCCCCAGCAGTGTTTCTGTAGGCAAAATTATTGGTGCCGGTGTCTTGTTTGTGGGTGGAGGAGTAGGGGGAACCGTCCTGTACGCCAGCTATGACACGCAGTTCCGGGAGAACGTAGAGAAAGCCATCCCCTACTCGGATAAGCTCTTTGAGATGGCACTTGGTCCCGCACCTTACAGTGCACCGATGCCAAAGAAACCGGTAAGCGTTTCCCCCACAGCTCGCTTCGTTCTTCCTTCCTCAGAGAGGGCACCTGCTCTTAGCTTTCAAATCCTACTGAGCTTTGTTGTGCATCGTTTAAGAATTACGAGCCCAGCATTTCTGTTGGAGTTTTTTGCTCCTCTTTGGAAAGACACTGGAGGATGCTGCAGATCCTTCCCGTTTCAAACTCTTCTTGTCTTACGAGTTGCCTGTTTAACAGAAGCACTACTTAGTGCTGCATAACGCTGCTTGGCCATTTCCCTTTAGCATCTTGTGATTGTGGTCTGTAAAACCTTATTAACAAGCCTTAAGGCTTGTAAAACCTTAACTTTTATTTACAGTAAAAATCTATTAGGCTCCTCATCAAGCAGCTGGTTTGCTTACAAGTAAATCGAAGGACAGCTGTAGGTGACACTGGAATTTAACCAGTTTCACCGTGGCTGGAGGTTTAGTGTGGTTAGTGAGATCGCAGGATTAGAAAACTTCTGTTCTAAGGTGAATTTCAAAGAGATCTGAGAATTTCTTGGATCAATAAAGCTTTGAACAGTGCATGAGTACAAAATCTTAGTATGAAATCTTAGCGATGGGACCCTGCAGGAAGGAAAACCTGATACTGCCCTCAGCACCGCACTGGAAATGGAATCTGGAAGTTTCTCTGTTAGTGCAGCTGAAAGAAAACGCTCCCTGCTTAAACAAGAATGCTGAAAGGCTCCTCTGGCCGTGGCTTTTCGGAGCTATCAGAAGCTTTTTGACCTTCGGGAAACCCCAAATATTTTAAGAAAGCTGTCCTTTCTTAAACATCAGTTAACCAAAACTCTCTCTCTTCTGTGTTCAGCTGCAGGCACTTGTGATAAGCTCTTGCTGCCTCCCAAGCACTGAGTAGCTCTGGTACAAAACAGACTGGTCAGGCTAAAATCATCATCTGCCTAGCTATGGCTCCAGTCAAATGTTATTATTACCCTGTGGCTTTACATGATGGATATTAAAGAATTAATATCTGAATCCTTGCGATAATTTACACTTGTGCTCGTCTGTCCTGAAAGCCAGCAGCTGAGCCCTTTCAAAGAGCAGTCAGTGCGGTGGTGCAAATCTGATCCGTCCTGTCACACCCACACCATGCCTGCAGCATCTTTGGCCACGACTCTGTGTTCTGTAAAGATTCCTTCTGAATTAAATATTAACGCAAGCCATTACACGGCCTTGCTACTGTTTTCATGCTGTAGTTTGAAGTTTAGATTTATGATAGAGCTGTCTAGACGTGGAAACGTTCTTCTGTGTTTTAATGGGATCGGTGACACACGGGCTCTTTGAAAACTGATGATGTTTCTTATTTTTGCTTTTCAAGATACAGCAAGGTCCCCTGAAGATCTCCTCTGTAGCAGAAGTCATGAAAGAATCGAAGCAGCCCGTTACCAAATCCCCGATAAGCAAACCAGAAGCTGCTCCTCCTGCAGAGGAAAAAGAAGGTAACCTTACAGAATGTCGTGCAGAGGGAAACAAAAGAGCTCGTGTTCTCTTGTTTTGTGCACCCCATAGTAGATGAAAATAGTCTTTGGGAATGGTTGAAGATGAGCATGTTAGAATTTCTTCAAATTAATACTGTTTTCTTCTCAGCCATAAGAATATTTGCCTAAAAAGGCTTAAACTATTTTTGCTTAGTTTTTGTGAAGTTTCTTTACACTAGAATATTTGGAATGTAATACAAATGATGACTATCCTGCATAGTTCTGGATGTGAGACTCAGCAGGAAGAACACTCTGGGTGCTGGGCTTGGAGAGGATTTCTCTCTTTTTCTTAAGCAAATGCAAGGAACTTCACTCAGGATAACTGCTGGGCTGCTTTTAAAGCAGGATCAAATGGAATTGGCTTAGAGGGAAGCAGTTGGCATCTTTGTTCCTTCATCTGCCACGTCGAGTGAAGTTTTATCCGCATGTGTCTGTGTGGATCAAGTAATGTGAATGCCCAACTAATGTTTTAACAGAGGAAAAAAAGTCTTTATGTCCCTGTTCTGGCCTTGAGCACGTGCGTACTAACTGTTGTAGTTCTGTAACTGTACTTAACAGCAGGCACAGCTGCAGCACAGATCATCTCTGCAACAGGCGTAGCCGTGTCGGTGCCAGCTCCGGGGATGCAGCCTGAAGAAGGTGATAAAGATCATACAAACGCAGTAAAGAAAGCCCAAATCCCACAGCCTTAAGTGCATAAATTCTGTGTTGGTATTCACCATTTTTAAAGGCACTGTTCTTTGTGCCTTGTGCAGACGAAAGAACTTGCATCATGTTAACAGGTTTTTAGCTTACAGAGATACTGCGATGGATAGCTGGGGCGGGTACAGGGAGGGCTGTAGGAGGAAAGCCTGCCTTTATGCTGGGCTGGGACATGCACGGTCCAGTTTGCCTCTGCTGCTTGTGGCTTTCTGATTGTAGTTCAGAAAAGCTTGTCCGTGCAGGGCTAAGTGAAGCAACTTCATTTACTGTTTAACTGACCAGGAAACGCTAGTTTCTCTGTGATGGGCTATTTCACGTGTTAATATGAATTTCTTTCCCTATTAACAAGCCCATTTCATAAGCTTATGCTAGCAAGAAGTGAATGAATCCCTCAGTTAGCATCAACATTATTAAAAGGTAACCTAATTTTTTGGATGCAGCATGAGTCTGAGATCTGGGTTCCCTCCTCAGTTTATAGGTAGACTTAGAGAGAATTAGCTCCATGTTAATTCCCTGTTTCAGAGAGTAACAACATTTTAAGCAGCCTTAGGCTAAGGAGTAGAATATAATCTTGACTCACTGTGGCCCTCTCCTCTTCTTTACACTGGCTGAACTCTCCAAGCGTGCCAAAGGGGAGATGAAAAAATATGGAGAGAGATTTACTGAAAACTTAAACTTGGCTCCATTTGGTTTTTAATTCTTGCTTTGCCTTTGCATTTTGTGTGTGTTTGTAACTAGAAAAAAAAAAAATCTAAAATCTATAGATGCATGCGGGGTATCCACGCTACTGTCTTTAATTTTAAGAAGCTTTTTGACAGTCCTTTTGTCCTGGTTTCAATTACAAGTATAATAAGAAAGCTTGAGGGAGTTTTGGCATAGCTTGATGCAGGAGTCAGATTTATAAAATGATACTAGCTATGCAAATCGATTTTGAAAAGAAAGTTACTTCCCTACGAGTAATCCAGATAGTAATTTGGGCTCCCCACTGAAACAGTTTTACTCTCTGCTTTTGTAGATAAAGAACATGAAGTTTCCCATGCTATAAAGGAACGGTCACCAGAAGAAGTTGCGGCCCGCCTTGCCCAGCAAGACAAGGAGGAACAAGAGAAGATATCGGGTAAGTCCTTCCCATCCGTTTTCCTGCGCATGTTGTATGTGACAGAAGGATCGTTGGACTCCGTTGGACCTGTGTTGTGCTGGCAGAATGAATGCTGGTGAAACACATTCCACCCACTCACAAATAACTGATGGTCAGAGAATGAGGAAAGCAAAATGGGGTGGAACAAACCTGAGCTTTCTGGTCTGAGACTCAGCTTGGAGAGCTCGGGCAGGCTGCTTAGGGCCTGCTCACCTGGAGTTTTGAAACTCTCCAGGGGTAGAGCGAGATTGTCCCACCTCTCTGAACATCTTTGCCAGTACTTACGGTGGAGAGCTTGTTACATATAATTCATTTCTGTTGTTTCCACTTTGATTATTACCTCTCGCCCTTTCTCTGGGCACCTCTGGGAAGTCTGGTTCATTTTTTTTCCTGTAATCCCTCCAGTGTCCCCTTAGACTTCTCTTCTTCAGGCTAGAATAAGACCTCTCCAGTCCCCTAACCATCGGAGCGGTTCTCCGCTCTTGTCTCCCAACTTGTCTGCATCTTGCTTACGCTGAGGATCTCAGGAAGGGCTGCAGTATTCCACACGTGGATTGTAAAAGCCAGCTAGAGGGAAATCGTTCCTTCGTTTGATCCGTGGCATGGCCTGCTGTTTGAGGCAGTGCGGTCAGGTGTCATTGCTGGGATGCACGGGTCCTTGTCTACAGAGCTGCTACCTAGGCTTGTTCCGTAGTGACGCAGGAGCACTGCGTCAAGGCACCACGAAGAGTTCCTTGTAGGTTCTGGATTGGGAACTATAACAACTCCCTGCGTGGGTTTGAAGTAACGCTTCTCTTAATCTAGGTGTGCCAGGAGTTAGCTGTATTGTGAAGAGGTTGTTTGGCTTTGCTTGCGTCCCCAGAACTCACGTCCTCATTGTGCATCTTGCTCAAATAAATTAGCTTTGCATCCCCCCCCCCAATGTGGTTTGTTAGATGTCTGCGTGGTTTATTGGGTTCTAGTGCCTTTGGGCTGTTTGGCCTCGGTTTTGTTGCACAGTTGTTTAAATTGGGAGGTTTGGTCCTTTCCTCATTTGCCTCAGAGGAAGCTGGAGAAATGTGTTTTGGCAGGTGGTGGTTGGCTCTCTGGTAAGGCCTGGCAATCCGTGGCCAGCCACCTTCTGAAACCAAACCCGGCCCAGGCTGCAGGTTGCTTGCGGTGCCGGGAGGTTTCTGCACTGCAGCATTGACCAGGACGATGGGAAGACCAGGCTCTGGGAGAAGTGGGCGGGTGTTGCAGGACTAGTTCTGACTTGGGGAAACGCAAAGATGGGTGGGCACAGTGGCTCTGCAGACCTCTGAAGTGAAGGAAGGAGTTTTGGGGGAGTTGGTAAGCTAGGGACACCGACTACAAGGATGCTGAGCACTGTATCCAATCCGACCCATCCAAAACCCTGCATCTGTGCATGGTGTTGGCACATTTGTCAGCCCCACTCATTTTCTCTGAGTGCTTTGGACCTCCCCCAGAGCCTGGGCTTGGCCTGTTGGTGCACGGGTGATGAGATCTCTAAATCACAGTAGACTTGTTGTGGTTTGTTGCTGCTCGTTTCTGTTCAGAGCTGTGGTGTTCTGAGCCCCAGCAACATTTAACAGAAAGGAGAGGTTAGGCATTACTTGTCTGCTTCATACAAGGATTCCTTTGCAAGTGAGGAAGTTGGAGTCTTACCCAGAAAAAGTCCAGAGGAGAATTTAGCGGGAAGGTGGATTTACTTAGAGATAAATGTCTGGCTCCAGTAAGACAGACTTTGCTTGCTCTGATTAACCATGTTGATTTGGTTCCTGCTTGAATAATTAGTGGGTCATCTGGGCTTGTGTCCTGACCGGAGTGGACAGTTGTCTCCATCACCTTCTGGGCTGGGAGGAGTAACTTTGTGGCTGGAATACATCTTTCTCGGGGAAGTCAGGAATATTTACTCGTTTCCTCATGATGACCACTGTAGAAAGGTGGAAAACGTCTTCTGGACTAAATGCGCCCCTCTGCAAACGCATGACAGAGGTCTTCCACTGAGGAGTCCTACTGCTCCAAGTGCAGTCTGAATCTTCTGCATTAGGAATATGTTCTGATGATATTTCTTCTTCCGTAGGCTGCAGTGTAGTTTCCAAACTGGCCAACTCTTTTGGGTCACAGAAAATAACATAAAGAGATGTTTGAGGAAATGTAGAGGATGTAACGTGTCACTTTACTAATTAAGAGTTTAATTCAGCTAATTCTTTTTTTTTTTATTTTTCAGCCCTTGCAGCAACATTAGAAGGAGCCCTGAGCTCTACAGCTCGTGTAACTTTCCAGGCGATTACGGCACAGGAATCTGCTGTGCAAGCAGTGAATGCCCACTTACAAATACTGAAGGAGGCAATGGACAATTCTGAGGTAAGCTGGACAAACAGGGGGCTTTGTATATTCTGGTCAGCAAAAGTTGCCATCTCACAACTGAAGCTGGAAGCTTTTCATGCACTGTCTTAATGCTTATCACAGTTTTAACCACTCGTTCCACTTCTGAAATGCATAATTTAATAATAAAATGCCTCTGCTTTTGGCTTTTTTTTCCCTCCAAGTCCCTTTTGCGAGTAGAACAGTTCAAGTTATGCTGCTAGTCTTCACAGGTAATGCAGAGGGTGTAAGTGAGTGGTTAATCAAATGAACCGGGGCATACAGACAACTGAACTTAATTCTGCGTTTAGTAAAACAAATCCGTAAGTTTGTCTTTTAACCTGATACTTACAAATCCTGTAATACTTTAAAATTGCTTTTAAGCATAATACATCCAGAGATTTGCCCCAGAATGTTGAGGCACCATGCAGTGATCCTCACACACGCCCTTCTGTTTGTACAAATGTCTGTTGCTGAGGTGGAACAAAATGTTACGGATCAAAGAAAACAAAACGTTGAAAGGAAGGAATTCTTAAAGCTTCCAGCTACGTTGTTGGTAAAACAAAAGCATGTTGGTCAGCCTGAGTGAAACAAGTGTAGAAAACTGAATCTTTACAGGTTTTGATTTCTTGGGTAACTTCATCGTAGCGATTGCGATGACCCTAATGAAAAATCTGTGCTTCTTAGGCTGCTGGGGAGAAAAAATCAGCTCAGTGGCGCACTCTGGAGGAAGCGCTGAAAGATCGGAGGAGAGCAGTGGATGAAGCTGCTGATGCCCTTCTGAAAGCCAAGTACGTTGCCTGGTTGTAAGACTTACGGAATGGTAAGGTAACGCTCCCCATGAGGGCTGGCGGGCATTAGATGAGTTGTGGGACAGTTTGTAAGGCTAGATTTTTCTTAGATGTGTGTTTAGTGAAAACGGAGCCTGCTCACACCGTCAGGTTCTGAACAAATCGCAGTGGTGTGCGTTAAGTCTGGTGTGCAGGCTCGTTACCTGATGATTGTAACAGCAAAGCTGAACTGATGGACAAAAATGTCTCCAAGTTGTTTCTGTAATGAGTGTAGAAATAAATTTAGAAGCTCTTTAATGCTTCTGAGGCTATGGGGGCAATGGGGGGAAGAGGGGAACGTCCCTGAAGTCGCACAGTTGTTAAGTTACAAACTCCTCCTACCCTCGAAGTTGTTGTGATGACTAGGAATGGGTAGGAGGGGTAACTGAGGCTTGCAAAGAGTAAAACCAAGCTAGCCAGAACCCCAGATGTGCTCCAAGGTTATTGCTAACCAAAACTGCAGGTGCTCAGAGGTTATTGCTGTCTTTCATTCTTGGTCTCTCTACTGGATGAGACTTTCAACTAGTTATTTATTTTAAAAAGCTTGTTCCTTGCTCCAGAGAGTTTATTAGAAATCTCTGTTGGTTTGAATGAGAAAACGAATTTGAAAAAGAATGCTTGTTCTATGACTTCCTAGAGGAAAATGGTTCTCAATTACAACAAACATTAATTAATTAAAAAGAGAGCTCTATAAACTTTCTCCATCCTCATTTTTCTCTACCAGTCACCATGTCTAAAACACTTCTGCAAGAATAGGCCATCTGTGTTGAAAATGTTACTTTGATACTCTCTTGCGTGCTGGAAATGTCTGCCTTCTCATACTAACTTAGCTCTACTAATTAACTGTCAGTGAGCTTTCATTCATCTTCCCTCTCCAGCTCTGTCTTGAGTCCCACGTAGTAATTGTACCATACGTAATTCTCATTTGACGTGGAATGGAGCTGCTGACATCTCTGGGCTTCAGGCTGCAGAAAAAAAGTCTTGAATCTCAGCATTTTTGCTGTAGAGCTGGTAGATGGGAAACATGAGTTATCAGGGGGTTCTTCCTATAAACACAGACGGTGTCAGGTAAACTTTTCTCTGGGGTTATGTCGTCAGGCCTGTACGTGTTATAATTAGCAGCTGCTTCTCTTTTCAGAGAAGAGTTAGAGAAGACAAAAGGTGTAATTGAGAACGCCAAGAAGTCTCAGATCGCAGGAGCCAAATCTCACATCACTGCTGCAGAAGAAAATCTTCACCATATGATCGTTGACTTGGACAACGTAGTGAAAAAGGTAATGCTTCCACACGCTGCTTTTCATCGCCATTAGAATAACAACTGCTTGGCAGCTTGTGCACAATTCCCTTTCCAAAGTCCTCTGGAGTCCCCTGGCTTTTTTTGGCTCTGGTTGGTCCTTGAGCTGATTATACTACCCGTGAATGGTCCTGATGAGAACTTGGTGAGAAAAACCTGGTCTCTGTCCTGAAAGTCTCCAGACAGCTTAATTGGTGCCTGTGCTTCCTTTGGGCAACTCGTGGTTCTTCTTGTCTGATGTTGAGTGGAATTTGAAAGATTCAGAGACAAAACATTAAACTTGTGGCTTGATGTGGTGTGCCTTCCACAGTGTATTCATGTTCCGCTGGTGGTGGCTTTTCCTTGACAGGGCACGGGAGACTTAGGAGTCGCTGAGTGCTGCTTTTTAACCTTGAAAGGAAACTTTGGAAGCTCGGATATAAGACACGCCTCTGTAATCACGGGCTTGGGGAGGAGTAGGAACGATGTGTGCTAATGGCGTTGTGGGGAAATTACTTTACAGCTCAGAAGACAGGAAGAAAAGTAAAGGTGAAATTTGGCTCCCTTTGCAGGCCAGTTCTTCAGGGAGACAAATGCCAATTCCATTATTCAGGTGTAATTTCAGTGGAGAATTTACCTTAATAGTGGGAGCATCAGGAATTAGTGAGAGGAGGGCAGCTCTCTAAGGACTAACTTGCCAGGCCTGTACGATTGCTGCAGGCAACAAGCATTCAGTAACGGAGGAAAAGAGCCGGACATCTTCAAAGATAAATTCAGTATTTAAGATGCTGCTTTGATCCTGTCTAGGCTACAGGCTGACTATGTAGTTAGTGTGCGTGTGAGAGGAAATAGATTTGTGTAGCTCAAGCAAATAATGATTGTTTGCAAGAGGTTTGATAGCACAGGCTGGTTTTTCTTTTCCCCAGGTGTGTTTGTTTTAGTTGGGCTGGGGGATCTCTGCCACTAACTCAGGGCCTGGTCTTAAATTACGTATGTCTCTGTTTTCGGAATTTGCCTTGAAAAATAAACTAACCCATTTTCTGTTTGTTACAGGTTCAGGCAGCACAGTCCGAGGCCAAGATAGTAGCTCAGTATCACGAGCTTGTGGCTACAGCTCGAGAGGAGTTTCAGCGAGAACTCGACAGCATCACTCCGGACGTACAGCCCGGCTGGAAGGGGCTGAGTAAGTCTGGCTCTGCGGCGGTACTCCTGGCTGGTTGCTCTGACCTTGTAGCGCTTCTGTAGTCCTGCCTGCTGGACTGAGCGTTCAGCGGCCTTTTCCCCTCGTTTGGTTCAAGTGAAAAGGGGTTCACAGTTAGGCAGGTGTTAGTGCATCGGTGCCTTATGGCTCCTGCATGACACGGAGTGCTGATGTGGGGTGGTTTGTTCAAAGCTAGGCTGGGTGTGTTCTTGTTTTGTTTCATTTTTGTAATCCATGCGCTGTATTTTCTCAGTTACACTATTGTGAGAAGGGAGGCAGTACCTACACACAGTGAAGTCAGCATGGCCTTCAGTGCTCTGCGTGATTTGATTAACAGCCCCGGTCACTCCAGATTTGGATCAAATGTGTTCCTCTCTGATCAAGTATTTCTCTGGTTGATTCTGATGTTATAGGTATTCCCACAGACTGTTACAGCAGAGGAGTGAAGAGCTCCCTGAATTTTTCTAGGTCATCACTGAAATGATAAACTGAAAGAGAGATTGACTGCTCCTTACATACCCGACATACCCCAGGATGTTACTTCTAAATTAAATTGCCATGGGCACTGATCTCAAAGCTACTACTCCTACAGCTCTTTGCCTGAGATCAGACATCTCACACACTCATTTTTGAGGTGCTTGGGTTTTTTCAACTTGAGCTCTTTTCTCTCTCTCTTTTTTTACTATAAGGAAAGCAGAAATGTGATTCAGAAGTGTAGTTAGAATCTCTCTCTTCCGAGAGAGATAAATGTATTACTTGGAGTTGTTGGAAGGTTTATGTACCACGGAGTTTTAACAGAAAATGTACTAAACGATCTTGTGTTTCTAGTCGCAATGTTTCGAAGGACCGCGTCTGAGTTTCAGTACGTTTCCCTCTAGTTACAATATGGATTGTTGGTAAAAAGAAAGAAAAAGTCAGGAAAGGTCCTTTTGTTTTGTTTGTTTGTTTTTTAAAGTTGGGAAAACAATTTTAGATTAATGAGCTGTTTGCAGTTTGCTGTGCTGACTTACATGTGCACTCTTTTGGGGTATTAGTGCTAAAGAAAACTTCATTTGGCACCCTGGAAATGGAGCTGCCATTCCTAATGCAGGCAGAAGGGTGACATCCTGGCTTTGGGATCACTGCACGTGGGTGGGAGGAGAGGGAATCTCCTGGTAGCTTCCGAGCATTCAGTGTCATACTGATGGGACCCACTGAAGTATTGGGGACTGACTTTTTAGCGTCTCTCATCGCTGCTTGGGAACTGGGTTCTTCCCAGCTGCTTCTAAGAACCTGGAAAGATCAGACTAAAACTTTCAGTGTCCTGTTGCACTTCTCTACTCCCAGCTTGCATTCCTTCTTTTGACTAAACGTAAAGGTTAACCTGGGGGTTTCCAAAGGTGGGTGTAGAGACTGGGATGTTTCGGGCTACATCTTGCTTGTAATGTGGAGAGATTTCTAGCGTCAGCATGCCGTTCTTACGTTCCTGAAGACTTGGACTCAAGACTAAGGAGCTCTAGACAAGAAGCTGTTTTCAATTTGTCTTTTGCACGACTGACTTGCAGTAGTGAATGTGCATTAACTTTTCCAACCTCTCCTCTTTCTGTTGCAGAGATAACTGATTTAGGTGAGTTCCTCTAACTTTTTATGGTCTTGTGAACGTCATCTCTTTTCCCTTTGTCCTTTTTTTATGTGTGGTGCACCACTGTAAATTACCTGCAGTATCAACAAAGAGGTGAAATGTTGCATTCCTAAAGTATTTCTGACTGAGGCGTGCTTTGGGATCCTTCCCACCAGTTTTGCATGTGCTGCTTAAACCACAACTCTTTGTCTAACAGCGCTCGCTTGCCAGGGGAGTGGGATTGTTGGTTTCTGAAAACCAAGCTTGCTTTTTCATCGCAAATTTAAGCTGTTCAGTAGCTGCTGCTGAGATTCCAATGAGAAATCGAAACTTAGACCAATTCTAATGAAGCTACGTGACAGGGCTTTTCCTCAAGTAGGCCCAGCTTCACTGCTCCTGGCTTGGGTGAGGTGCTGGATGCACCAGCTCCTGCCGATACTAAAATGCCCAGGTACTTCGTATGCTTGAAAAGCCACGTAGGGGACGTAGGGGCACTCTGAGCTGGGTCACCAAAAAAGGATTGGTTTAATTTGAATTTAATCGTTATTAACTCTTTGATTCTGAAGATTATTTTTTTTTCCTTTGGAAAGAAACCTGATTTAAAGCTCAAGTGCAGTAAAGCCCAGCTCTGCTTTACGATAGCAGTAATTTCAGTGGCTGAGCTCCGTGGTGGTGCTGGCCTTCCGAGAAAAGTATCAAACTTTGCAGATCCACACCTAGCTATGAGCATTGCTGCTCTTTGAGTAACCAAACCCAAAAGATACAAACTTGGATAATAAATCTGATTGTGAACAGTAGGCCTGGAGGACTGGTGAAGAGAGAATGTTGTTTTTGCTCTCACCGTGCCTTCAGATGTTCACAGGATCCCATTTCTGTGAGCTTGTACCCAGCTAGCCGTATCAGACAGCACTGGGGCTTTACGTATCGGGCTGCTCTGTGTGCTGTTGGTGGAAAACACACGGTGGTGTAAAGACCAAGGAGGGGACAGAGTTGTCAGCAGTCTCCTCTAATTGTGTGACACAGATACAGGAGCGTAAATCATGGGTGTGAATAATTTCAAAGAAACTAAGGTCATTTCTCTCCTGCATGTAGGTTTGGTTCAGAAAGGAACATTGGCTGGCATTAGTACCAGCCAAGGGCTTGAGGTGCTCAGGAACTTCTCATAGAACATGCTCCCATTTTACACAAAGCATGTGTGGAGCCTGAGGTGGGAAAGCACTGCTGGTGGCCGTTTCTCACAGCCCTGCCTAATGCCCCATGTTTTCTTCAGCTGGGCAGCTATCGACGGACGACCTGAATTCTCTCATCGCACACGCGCACCGGCGCATTGACCAGCTGAACAAGGAGCTGGCCGAGCAGCGGGTGAGGGAACAGCAGCACATCGAGCTGGCCCTGGAGAAGCAGAAACTTGAAGACAAAAAGGCACTCGAGGCAGCCGTGGCCAAAGCACTGGAGCATCACAAAAGTGAGATTGAGATTGAACAGGAGAAGAAGGTAAGGTGGCACAAGGCATGTTTCAGTCTCCAGTGCAAAAAGAATGTAGAAGAGCTAGAGAAAGCACACAGAGATTTTGAGCAGGAAAACTCCTTCAAATCTAGAAGGGTGGTGTTGTACAGCAAATTAAGGAGTTACTTCTGTTTTTCACATTACTAAGAATTTCACCTACAGCCTGTTACTTCAAAGCATTGCAGTGACTGCTATTCGTTTAGAGCTGTCATCTTGGCGTTTAGTGGAGGGATGGAAATGGCACAATCCTTAAAATAAATGACAAAATGCTTTGGGTGCTTCTAATTAAACCTGCACCATGCATCTTGCTCTCTCTCCAGTGGATGTTTTATACATCAGGGAAAATGAAAGAGTATTACAACTTCATGCTGTAATGCTGTTAAAGAGCCTAACATAGGGAAAAGGGAAGGCATGGTTTATTTGGAAGCTGATTTATGAGTGCCAGAGTGCGTAGTGTGTTGTGTTACTGTATTTTTTTGTATAACAGTTTGATACCAGTGTGTACGCCAGTTATTGGCACTGTTCTACTCGAGGTGACTCGTGGTAGGTGACAGTCAGTGCGTGATGGGCAGTTGAAAGGGGTGGTGTAACGCCAGCTGCTCGCTTGTGTGCAGGTTGAAGAAGTCCGAGAGGTGATGGAGAGCGAGATGAGGACCCAGCTCCGGCGGCAGGCTGCTGCCCACACCGACCATCTGAGAGACGTTCTTAAGATCCAGGAACAGGAGCTGAAGTTGGAGTTTGAGCAGGTAAGGGGGACAGACCTCAAGGAAGGGGGTGGATTTGGTTCAGTGCTGCTGTTGAAGCCTTGCAAAGCATGAACGTTGCAGGGTGAGAGTTGTGAAGTCTTCCAGAAAACTAAAAAGGGGACTAGGGAGGGGAGCCTGCCCCTCTTGTAGAGATGAACAAGCACTTGAACACAGGTCTTGTTCTGAAGTTGTCTTAAAAGCTTCTACTTGAGGTGAGAAACTTGTGACAATTAAAAATGCAGAAACTGTTAATTTTGCCCTAATAAGGCTTCTTAGTGGTGTAATGTACTTAGCATACGTATGGTCTCTAGCAAGGAAAAAAAATTCTGGAAACATTTCTTAAAAAGAGGCTAAATACAGTTCAGCAGTTGTTACTGGCCTGATGAGAAATGTTTCTATTTCAGAACTTATCAGAGAAGCTCAGCGAACAAGAAATGCAATTCAGACGCCTTACTCAGGAACAGCTTGACAACTTCACCTTGGACATCAACACTGCCTACGCCAGACTGAAAGGAATTGAGCAAGCAGTCGAGAGTGAGCACTGACACTGAAATCCCATCTCGTTTAGGACTAGAGTCAAACTCCCCCAGGCCTGTTACCAAACCTGGTGCCTAAATGCAGGATTAGATGCAGCTTGTGGGCCGTGGGTTGTGACAGCCAAGTACCGAATGCCTCCCAGCTGCACAAGCCCAGAGCTGGTTCTGCCAAAAACTGTTGTGGGGCTCTGTGTGCAGGGGCTACCTGACACTGGAGTGTGGAACAGGCTTGTGAGCACAAAGGGCAAGGGGAGGGCTGTTGTTGAGGGTTTAGAGGGATGGCTTTTGGTGCAAACACTTCCCTGTTACTCTTCCTGTATGGGTGAGTCCCCTTCTTATTTTGCAGGCCACGCAGTAGCAGAAGAGGAGGCCAGGAAGGCCCACCAGCTGTGGCTTTCTGTGGAAGCACTCAAGTACTGCATGAGAACAGCCTCCGGGGACAGTCCCACAGAGCCCCTGGAGAGCGCGGTGAAGGCCATCAAGGCCAGCTGTTCCGACAACGCCTTCACAGAAGCCTTAACAGCAGCTCTGCCCCAGGAGTCCCTGACGCGGGGAGTGTACAGCGAAGAGGCCCTCCGAGCACGCTTCTACACCGTGCAGAAACTGGCCAAAAGGGTGGCTATGATCGATGAAACAAGAAACAGCTTGTACCAGTACTTCCTCTCTTACCTGCAGTCGCTTCTCATGTTTCACCCTCAGCAGCTGAAGCCACCTGCCGAGCTCAGCCCCGACGACCTGGATACGTTTAAGTTACTGTCATACGCTTCCTACTGCATCGAACACGGAGACCTGGAGCTGGCAGCCAAGTTTGTCAACCAGCTGAAGGGAGAGTCCAGGAGAGTGGCGCACGACTGGCTGACCGAAGCTCGAATGACCCTAGAAACGAAACAGATTGTGGATATCCTGACAGCGTACGCCAGCGCTGTGGGGTTAGGGACAACTCAGGTGCAGTGAGCTAGGATTGGCACTTTGGAGGCAGTTGGGCACTTGTTGGTGCTGCAGGGAAATCCACTGATCTCCTGAGGGGTGCAAACCAAGCAGCTGGCGGGGGCTGGAAGCGTGAAATCCAAGCACGGGTACTGCCCTGTTTCCTTGCACTGTATTTAACTTTACCACCTGTTGTACTTGTATTGGGTTATCATGACAAACAACTTCAGGAAGCTTCTCTACAATTTGTGTAACAATTTTGTTTCCCTGTCTTACCAAGCAGGCTCGTGATCCAACCAAAATAATGTTTGTAACCTCCCAATGATTTGCCACATTGTCAGCTGAATAAAACCAGACTTCAACCACCTCCCTCCTGCTGTTCAGTTTCCTATTTGGTATCAAACACAGCTGAGCCACACAATGACAGCCTCTTTCCATGACCTAAGGAAGGCAAAGTTTAACCTCTGCACTAGTCCTGTTCTCAAGGAGTAAGAATTCACTGATGAGATCAAGTCAGATTGGTACAGCTGTAAATAAAACAAAAACCATTTACAAGTACAGGTTTAAGCAGACAAAAATTGTGTCAGAGCATGCATTATGGTGGATATCTACCCTGTGTTTCATATTAGAGCTGTTCTGCAGCTTTAGGACAGGTACACCTACCAAGAAGCCAGACTTCAGTTCAACCATGAGAAGCCATAGAAAGAACAAGCTCCTTCCTTCTCTCTCTCTCACCATCTCCTCAGTTCTTCCCCTCACTGAAGACAGGGATGAAATTTGCTTAGTACCCAGGCTACTTCCTGCTCCACCTTTGAGGTGTTGGAATGCTGAAGCACAGCATGAGCTACCCTGTGAAGCACCTCTGCAAGTCCTTTGTCTTCACTCTTCTATCCCTTTAATGGCATTAAGTTCACGTTCCTGGCACAAGGCCTGTTCACCTCCTGAAGCAGCAAACACTGCCTTCGCCCAGCTTTACTGCCCAGCTCACTGGAACATGAGCAGCGCCTTACTTTTAGCCCTTAAGCTGTAGCTGTACCTGCAGCAGCTGTTGTGTCCCAAGCTCGTTATCCCTCGAGTGCCTCCCCCAGCAGTGAGCTCTGACTTGCCCTGCAGCATTGGGTGCACCAAGGTCGCAGGCAGGCAGCTGTTAACTCCTCCACCCCAAGGACAGGGTTTAGCACTGTCAGGAACAGGACCTTCAGTACAAGTTCACAACAAACCAACTCAAAAAACTTTTTGAGGCAGAGAACAGAACAGCAGTTGTCTGTGCGGTCTCCTCCTCAGCTTTTTTTGCTGTATTCTGTACAAACTTCACTTAGTGGTCTCTCACAGACCAGCAGCAATGCTGTAATCAACAGCTCCATGTTGTAATCAACATTTTTTGCTTCACAACACAGCTGTATTTAGTGTCAGCCATTTATTAGATGCAGCAAGCTCCAGCTGTACAGAGGCTAACGAACTGCAGCTTTTTAGCATCTCCAGTCTGAAGCCTGTCCCCAAACCCCAAAAAGGATGAGGTTTAAAAACACCACAGGTGATGAGTGCTGTGTTGCTTACAGTGTTTACATACAGAGCAAACATCATTTTCAAGTCATTCATGAAGGTCAGCATGAAACGAATTAAATCCAGCACAGGTTTACATCACAGGAGGCCCAGGAAAAGTCTTGCTCAAGGAGCTGTGCCCACTGAGCAGCTCCCAGAATACAGCACTCTCTCTCCCTGCAGTGCTTCAGGCACGCTCTGTGAGAGGTGAGGAAGGGACCGCTGGGTACCGCAGCCCACCTTGAAGTTCCCAAGACCGTGAAAGAGGACAACTTCTTGGTTGCTCTGTGGAGGACAACATCCTCTTGCCAAGAGGTTACCAGTTGGAACGGCCTGGAGTGCTGCAGAACTGGGTAGAAATCAGTTCTCGGCAGCTCCCAGCCATCTCTTCAGTGGCTTCACTTCTCGTGGGAGCCTCCTGCCATAATGGCAGTGGCTGCTCCCCGATTTCCCGAAGGGAAGGCAGGAGGGACAGCTAGTCGCTGTCACTGTCGCTATCGCTGCTGTCGCTGTCTGGCTGGATGCTCTCCAAGGCCTTCCTGTAAATTTTAAACCCTTCAGTCAATATCAGTCCCCTGTTGCAGCCTTTTGTAACCTCCCCTCCCCAAAGGCAGCATTATGTGTTCCCCAAACACGTGAATAACGTGAAATCAAAATGGAAGGTTTCATCTCCTCCCAGGTGGGGTAGGATCAAAACCGGAGGGGTTATTTCTGGGGGTGTGAATCCATCAGCCAACATAAAGGCATGTTCTGAAAGCCAGTTCTCTCCCTGTCACCCCAGCAGAAGAGAAGCCTCTGCCCAGGAATTACCCCTCTAGCACCCCACCTACTACACCCCTTTAGCAGTAGGGGTAAGTACTCCAAACTTACCTCTGGCTTTCAGAGAGTTCAAATTCCTTCTCTGCTCTGCTTTTAAGCCTCTGTACTGAAGACAGACCGAGGGACGCTGCCAGCTTTACCAGCTTAATTGCCTCGTCGGGGGAATTGGTTTGTTTAGCACAGTTCAAGAACTCATCCATCACCCGGTCGCTGCAAGAAGAAAGGAAAGAGTGACTGCTTGTGGGGCTCCGGGGGAGGTGGCCATGAACTCACAGCGGGAAAGGAAGGGACAGATTTTTCAGATCAACCAGCCCAATTCTGCTCCTGCCAGAGGTGTTAGAACTCCACCCCAGCGTTCAGCCACCCTGACATGGCATGCTGGGAGCTCCTCTCCTTCCAGGAAGCAGTCCTTCTCCTTGCACCAAAGTTGAGGGCAGCAGCTCACTGCTCAGGATAGGGACCCCACCTTAGCAGCAGCCTAACCCTCCTCTCTAGCTAGCTAGCTCTGCTCCTCCAGCCCCACCTCATGTCCCAGTGCTGGCTCTGCCCCTTCACTGTGGCAGTTCCTTGAGACACTTTTCCTGCCTCTCAGCAGGGAAATAACTAAGGGTCTGCAGCTTGTGCTGCAGGGAGCAAGGGGCATTTCAACCAGGAGAGCCCTAAGACCCATTTGTTAACAGCAGGGGAAACTCCTTCCTTTCACACCTGTAACCCATGGCAGCCACAAACCACCAACTGCACCACAACTTCGCAAAGAGCATTTTTCTCCTTCCCTTATTTCCCCTGCTGAGACAGGGCTCTGAGGTGGCTTGGCAGCATCAATCTTCCCTGGCCATGCTGGCAGGTGTCTGCAGAACAGCAAAGCGCCGTTACCAGCTGCCCTCAGTACCGAACACCCTGGTGGGTGCAGGATGCCACAGAGAACGTGATGCATCTCTGATTTAAGACTGGACGTCCTAGATTGAACATCTAAGGTGTTCATTTATGTAAGCACCAAGTAGTTTTTTTCCTAAAACACATTATATTCCTTAGAAGTTGTCTGCTTCTTCAAATAGGTAATTCTTCCCCAAAAATCCTTAGAAAGAGCTAACTGTTGTAGCCTACCAGGGTGATGTGTAAAATTTAGGATCTGACTTGATAAACTTCTCTTCAGAAATCCGGACACCTCTGAAGCACCAGTGCTTGCTTAACACCACATTAGATTTTTTTTTGAGCACACGGGAAATTAGATGTTTTCAGGAATGCTGCTTAAACTGACTTCCCATGCAGACAATCAGTGACAGCGTTCTCCACACCCCACAGCTTCATTCAATGACATCTTAAGGATCAACCCCACAAACTTCCCTTTGCATCGTCACCTTTGCTGGCAGGCAGGAAGGTCTCAGAATATATCAGCTGGATAAACACCCGAGCTCACAGGGACAAACACACACACTTTGGAAGTAAGATAAGGAGCACTACTGTTGGTTGTAACAGAAATGCAAGATCCCAACCAAAGGGGGGCTCAGCGCACAAAGACAAAACCTAGGTACACTCACGTGGGAATCCTGTTGACTTGCTGGAAACGCTCCATCAACTTCCTGTTCAGAAGAACAAACAAATAAAAACAAGAAAGCAAACAAACAAGACACACACACAGGAAGAAACAGGCATTAAATCTCTTAGAGAAACCCTTGCTGAAACCCAGGCAAGCTTTGTGTTTCCTGAGGACATTCCCCCAGGTTTGGAACAGTTCCCATGCCGTATTCTCACGGACGCAACGTATGCCAGCTAACATCACTGAACAGCTTAACAGAGAATATCTTAAACGCTGCATGAAACATCGGAAGTGTGACTGGTGACAAGTTTAAAATCTTTAGAAAGGTGCTTGTCGCTTCTTTGTTTCAAAGAAACCAGCACAAAGAAAGCATCTCTGTTTAACAGAGGATCAGTCACTGGTGTTTGGTTTCTGTGGTTAAGCCTTGAGCTTCAGCGCCAGCAAGCAAACAGCTCCCGACAGCCGCACACGTACCAAGCGTCCTGCGTTCTCCCAACCCTGGAGAACAACACGGCGACGTGGCCCAGCGCGCTGCCCGTCCACGCTAACGGGGCCTGCTCCCTCCAGGATTGCTCATGGACATTTTTGATGTCTTCAGCACACTTGGCAAATGCCAGCTGAGTCTGTGAAGAGATCATGCTGTTAATTCCAACATCTCTTGAATCAACGTATCCTCCTCAGTGCCATTCTCCAACACCCTCTGCACACAATGCAGGTGTGTCCCAATGTGATTTAATGCTGTGAATTTGATTTAATGCTGTGAATTAACAGCAGTTAATCCTGGAAGAAAAAAACCTCTTCTCTCAGGACAATCGTTCCCACCAGGCAGGCTCCAAAACAGCTTTTTTGGGGGGAAAAGCTGCATTTAGAGCACTCTGCAGCATGCAAAAGCCTTCAGCCCTCCTCAGCTTGAGAAATCAGTCATTGCACTGACATCTTTGGCAAAAATGCCCAAGTTCTGCCACCCCCAGAGATGTGTTAGGCTCTGGCTCGGCAGCCCTCACTGCTGGGCCGGATTCCTCTTCCAGACCCTGGTATGGAAGTGATCATCCTCTCCTGCATCAGTTTGAGGTTTCTCTACAAGCTGAGCACAACCTGGAGAGCTTAGCAGAGCTGCACAAGCTCCCACAGATCTGAGAACTTCTAACAGCATATGCACAGCCATGGGATTTCTAATATCCAGGGACAATAACACAGCTCAAATACAGTCTGTGTGTCATATACAGAAATAGGGACACGCCTCTACTCTCTCTTCACTGGGCTCCCTTACCTCTTCAGGATGTATCTCTCTGCTCATCAAAGACAAAATCTCTTCCAACAGGTCTTGTCTCCTATTAAATCCGAGCAGTTTCATATCTGTTTAGATAAAGACAACAGTTAGTATGGTAGTTGTAGTAGACAACAATAGTTAGTAGGGTAGTTAGTAGGCTATTTTCTATGTGCTAAAGCCTGTATCTGTGTTTGTCTCTCCTGCTTAAGGTGCAAAGAATTTAAATGGAATTAAATCTGGACTGTTGGTTAAGGTGCTATCTGGTGAGCATTCAGTTTTCCAAGATGCTGACATTTAACCATTACCAACATTTATGGTATAATATGGCACAGCCACGCTCCCTCCAGTAGTCTGTGCTATCAGTTCTGCCTTTCTCTAATAAAGTAACCTCACCACTGTACTCAGCAACAATGTCCCTCATGACATCGCATCTCACTGTGGCTGTTCTGAGCACTGGGAAGTTCTCCCACTGCTCACTCCTCCAGCCTCTACCAGAGGAGCTGGCTACGTGACCACGTGGCTATCACCGACCTTCCCAGACCGACGGAATCGCTTCCAGGTGATTGGCTGCATCCAACGCTTGAAGGAGGTCCAAGATATTTTTAGGAGTCGGATAGAAGAGCTGAGGAAGAAAGAATCACTTCAGTGAACTGTAACCGTACCCTTCATTCTAAAGCTTGAAAGCTTGCTTGCAATAAGATACACTTACCGAAGGGGGCATTTCTCTGTACCACTTCAACACAACATCGATTTGTTCCATCATACACAACAGTGAAAAGAATTTTGACCTACAGGAAGGAAAAAATGCTGATTCAGTAACAATCAGATCATTGGAACCAGAGAAGGGCCAGCAAACAATGGTGCTCTGATCATACTTGTGCCGCACATCATAGAAGTTTCACTGTACGACTGCAATACTCAGTACAATCAAACCAAGCAGTAGCATTTTTGGGGGGAGAACTTTGCAGTGACACTAGGTAATTGGCAGAATTAGAAGTGGGCCACTGCATTTTAAAGTCCCTAAACAATGCACCCTTTCTGCTTGGCACCAAGTTTGAGGTATCTGAACCCCTCTCAAATACAATTTCAGGTTAGGAATCACTTGAAATTAATTTCCATTATTTTTTCTTGATTTACTTACAAGCTAAATGAAGCCAGATCATAAGAATCATCCTACTCTGAAACTGCACTTATTTTGATGGTAATTATTTTCATGAATTTACTAGAGCATCTCCAGTTGCCTTAGGATGCTTTTCTTCAAATCAGTCTGATCCAAGTGCTTAATTACATTCAGTGACTGCAGCAGTTGATGACATTGGTCAACGTGATCCAGATGCCTTGGTTACACAGACAAATAGTAAAATTACTTGAGAGTTTGGTGCCTAGGTACACCTGGTGCACTGCAGCCTCTCTCTGCAGCAGCAAGCAGAGAGCTAGTCCTGCTGTGCGTGCTGGTTTGGTGTATCCACCATAGCCGCCTCCTGAATTGCCATGTTAAGGGGCCAACAGGACTGTAGAAAATTTATCTGGTTAATGGAGTTGTTGGAGGGGGATTAAGCTAAGTTGAGGCAGTGAAGGGTCTGGGTTACAGACTTCTGTTCCTTCCCTGTCCTCTTGGCTGGACAAGAGGGACCACTGTAGAGGCATAATTTTAACAGTTTGATGACGATCCACAATCTGTTTTACACATTTAGCCTTCTGACATTTACGAGCTCATGAATTCATCTGACTTCTCATGCTCCAAGACACTTTCAGTTCAGAAAAGGCAACAAGCCAAAAATAAATCCTAAGCTATCACTGTTCTTAAGAGGTACTTTGTCACCTAATTCCCAAACTGCACATATAATCGCTAGCTGATATTCAACAAAGTAATGTTCTGCACAAGGTCTGAATTCTAATTTACATTCAAATTGACAACAATACACAAGACACCAAACATGGAGTGCACTTCACTCACCAGTAGGAATTTAACTGAGCAATGTCCAAGAATTTCCAGTTATCTCCCTTCTCCATTGCCTTGTTTAACCGATAGGCAAGCTTGATATCCTTAAGATCGCAGCACTGCAATAAACCAGTCAGATTTTACAGCTACCAAATGTAACACAGTGCGTTCTTCTGAGAGTCACTTTCAAGAAGTATGAAGGTTAATAAGCCAGCAGTTTTTAAATGGGAAGCAATTCAGTGCAGTGACTGCCTAGGCATTGTGTTTAGTTCAGACAAATGAGCAACTCCCTCAGTGGGCAAGAGCCAGTGCTGCTCTCTAACCTAAACCGAAACTGCAGAGGCTGTCTGACTGCTGCAGGGTTGCTAGAAGCAGGAGGCAGGGCACAGAAGACAAGAGCTGTGTAGCTGTCTCTATCAAGAGGTGCAAGTGTCAGGCATACAAGTTACTATCTTTGAAAGTATCAAGCAGAAAAAAAAAAACAAAACAAAACACAGAATTATGGAGAAAAGTTACAGGAGGTGACAAACAGGTGAAAGAAGGAAAGATGCTAAGAGCTAAATCTTATGAGACAGGCTGGAAATCTCACAGGCAATTCTGAAACAGCTGGAGGGCTCAAAGGAATTGTGACTGCAGGGAAGAGGTACTTACTGCTTGCATAGCTGTGGAAAAAAAAATGGCTGAAATGGAAAAAACGAACTGTTAGTTTCCTGCTTTCAAGAAGACGTACAGTAGCTCATTAACCCAGCCTCCCATGGGACAGACGAGACATCTTCAATTAGAAAGCTGAATCTGTAGCTAAATTTGACAACGTAACAGGGATTCTGACTTTATATGTGGAAACCCTGCCATGGTTGCCAGCCAGTGTTCTGGAGGCAATTACGCTGCTGGGCTTTTGGAGCCAGATTTCAGATTTAAGCAGATGATCTGTTTGAATGTGGGCAGTTTTACAAAAGCTACATTCTCATTTGACCCAAACCAGCAATATTTGTTAAACAGGCAAGTTTAAAAATAAAAAGGCAGCCGTTTCACCCTCCTTCTTCATTATGCAGCGGAGATAAGTGTTCAGGCAGGTCACCCACCTCTTTACTACGCCCCAGAGCTGCCCAAAAATACACAAATGTATCAGAAGGGGTTGGTATAAGCAAGCTGCACACATTCTTTCCAGTTGGCTAAAACTACTTGAAATTCACTAGCTAACTCTTCAGAGATGTTTAAGCAATACAGGTTGTCAGATATATTGGAGTTCATACCATCATCAGGATCCTGGGCAGTGAAACTCCTCTTTTCAACATCTTCTAGCACCTCATGTATGATGCCTGAAGGGCCAAGATCAACTGTGGGACAGACAGACAAGCAATATGGCAGTTGTACTATGTGCTCCATTAGTGAAGTGTTTGCTACTATGGAAATGGAAGCAAGCACCACAATTTCCAAACAAGTGTCAAGATTCTCCTATCTGTACCCCTATTTGTGGTGTTCCACACAAGCTGTCGTTTTCTTTGCACTACAAGTTGCTGTAGTATCACCCTATTTCCACAGAAAACCGGGGCAGAAGAACAGAGTAGCATTTACTCTTTAGCTATACCGACTTGAAGCTACAAATGGAAAGAAAAGGGGTTTTCTTTCCAGTTTTGCCAGTTCTCAAAGCACAAGGACTTTTTCTTTCCCGTAAGAGGTTCGGATACTCTCTAACTTTTTCTTCACTCAACTAGAATCAGACAGAACAGTTAACACTAGGTTTGTGCACGTAGGAAGTCGTATTTGATGTCCTACATCAACAGCTTACAGCAAAGACATTTGTAAAGCATTTAAAGCAGGTGTTAGACAGGACACAGTCACAGACAAGTTGATACTGCACCTACCAGATCTATAAAAAATATAGAGAAGATGTTCATACGTTGCAAGGCTAGGCTCTGAAAAGAAAAAAAAACCATGGAGGTTACTTTGGTATTCTTGGCTGAGCTTTATGCCCACGCTAACTCAGTCTCCACACCTCCTAGTCAGGCAGCATGCAGAATTTGCTCTATCATCGCTCTCCCTTTCCACCCTAATGCTGGACCAGCCTTCACCCGCACACTTTACAACTCTGAAAAACGTTATCTGAGGGTGGGCCGTCAGCTGGAGCATCACATTGCTGCAGGACAATCAGCCAAGCTTCCTGCTCTAAATTAACAGCAGCAATGGTTTAGTGGGGGCTGCTAGAGTTAGGTCAGAGGTTGGACTTGATGATCTTGAGGTCTCTTCCAACCTAGAAATTTTGTGATTCTGTGAATATTCCACACCTATTTTTCTATTCTGCTCATGAACATCTCTCTACTGTACCAGCAGGCTCGTTACTAGGGTAAGGTGCACTCTACAACATCACACCAGCTGTGCAGATATTCCCAGCTTTTTAAAAAGTTGACTTGGCATCACCAGAACATCTCCATCAAAAGCTTTCCTGCTGTACAGATGTAGATATACAGACCTCAAACGGCTTGGGTGGATCGTCAAGTTTACTCCTTGATCCACAGGAAACTAACAGACTCAGCTGACTGCTGTGAGTATATTTATATTAATTACTATTTCTACACAGAGAATCACAGAATTTTCTAGGTTGGAAGAGGCCTCAAGATCATCAAGTCCAACCTCTGACCTAACACTAACAGCCCCCACTAAACCATATCCCTAAGCTCTACATCTAAACGTCTTTTAATGACCTCCAGGGATGGTGACTCCACCACTTCCCTGGGCAGCCCGTTCCAATGTCTAACAACCCTTTCAGTAAAGAAGTTCTTCCTAACATCCAACCTAAAACTCCCCTGCCACAACTTTAGCCCATTCCCCCTCGTCCTGTCACCAGGCACGTGGGAGAACAGACCAACCCCCACCTCGCTACAGCCTCCCTTCAGGTACCTGTAGAGAGCGATAAGGTCACCCCTGAGCCTCCTTTTCTCCAGGCTGAACAAGCCCAGCTCCCTCAGCCGCTCCTCGTAAGACTTGTTCTCCAGACCCTTCACCAGCTTCGTAGCCCTTCTCTGGACTCGCTCAAACACCTCCATGTCCTTCTTGTAGCGAGGGGCCCAAAACTGAACACAGTACTCGAGGTGCGGCCTCACCAGAGCCGAGTACAGGGGGACGATCACCTCCCTGGCCCTGCTGGCCACGCTGTTTCTTATACAGGCCAGGATGCTGCTGGCCTTCTTGGTTGCCTGAGCACACTGCTGGCTCATATTCAGCCGACTATCAACCATCACTCCCAGGTCCTTCTCTGCCTGGCAGCTCTCCAACCACTCATCTCCCAGCCTGTAGCTCTGCTTGGGGTTATATAATATCCCATATATCCCCAATACATATATATATGTATTATACAATAATACTGCAGTAAGGATACAGCTGAGAAACAGCGCGTGGGCTAGGACCTACTTCCCACTGCATAAGCACACCTGTCCTCGAGCAGCTTGATGTAACACTGTAATGACAGACATGCTCCTCAACTAAGGGACTGTAAGACCAAAATGCTTCATTACTTGTCCCAAGGGGCTAAATGCACCCACGCAGTAATTAGTAATCAATAGAGAACAGAGACTCTGAAGACAACAATTCAATTTAAAATCTGCAGGCCACAACTAGAAATTACACCTTTTTTGTCTCAGTTCTCTCGCAAAAGGAAACAAACAGCAAGATCAGGAACACAGCAAGAAATACTTTTTTCCACTGGCCTTGAACTTTTTCCCTATACAGCTGGAAACGCTGTGTTGCTTGTTGCTGAGCTCTTAAGCTAGCTATTCTGGAGGTGGCGTTCTGGTTCTCTTACCAATTTCGAGCGCTTCCATCTCCTTTATTACTGATATAGCCACACTTCTGCCTATGCCACCACACCGCCTCAGAGTCTTCAGCACAGCATTAAACGTTAGCACGTTGGGCTGCACTTCCTGTTGCACCATGTGATTCAAGAAGATCTTCAAAGACAACAAGACACACACAAATCCTCAGGGTTTCATACATCACGGATCACAGTTCCACTTTCAAGCGGATACAGATGCAATTCACCAACCTAATCCTTCTCACACCCTGCAAGCGAATAACACTGCCTCAACTATCATTTATTAAGGAAGTACTGTCTAATCTTAAATTAATTTCAAGGAGAAACAAGACCACAAAGTTGCAACACATTTGATCTTGGAGGTTTGTCTCCAGAATATCAAGGAAATTCTTAAGTTTCCTTACTGCTGTTATGTCATTAGAACTGAAACCTCTGATGTTACCCCTCAAAATTCCATTTCCATCACAACACTATGAATTGCAATTCAGAGAGGAGTTTTTAATTATCTCCCATCATAATTCCCCCCAATTACTTTCTGGCTTGGCAGCTCTCCGATCAGTAAGTTCTCAGTAGGCAAACTGTTCTGCAGGGATAAGGTTGGGTTTTGTATGTTTTTCACTCCTTCACAGTTAGTTTGCATGCTTAAACCAGCAAAATTCCTTTGCAACAGATATTAGCATCAGTTTTGTAAGATACTAAAAATGAGCTTTATAACTGCAAACTTCTACCAATAATGCAGAGCCAGCCCCCACACTCCTACCTCTTCCTCTCTACCTCCTTACCTTGATTAATTCCCATCTTTCTGCGGACCTGTCCTTCAGAAACGGGACTGCTGTGATCAGTGCATTGAACGTGTGCACATCAGCTGAAAAATGTTAAGATGATTCACTTTAACTGACAACTGTAGTCTAAAGAGAGCAGTTTGCTACAACATGGCTCAGTTTCTGGCGAAGTTCTCATGCAAATCTGTTTCCAGTGAGCCGGCCACATGCCAACTGCACTGAAATAACCAGTTTGCATTCAGCTCCCATGATCTAGCTGAGGTCCGTACCCCTGCGCCAATCATCATTGCCATGAAAGAAATAGTCGCACACCCAACAACTCATTTCTGCTACTCAGAAGACCATAAACCAAAAGAAGCAGGCACTTACCCTTGTGCCTGTCATTCAGCAAGTCTGTGTACATGTCATAAGCTTTAGCAGAAGCGCCATGCTAGAAAAAAAATGAACAAAGAAAATTACCTCTGTGTGACACTTCAGAAAAGTTAGAAAACACCTCTCAGCACTGAAAGGTGACTTCACCTTGACCATCCCACGGATCATTGTGCAATAGGAGTGTGCATTCCTCTCTGGCATTATCTTAAATATCCTTTCAGCATTGTTGTTCTCCCTAGAATCAACAAACAAGCTGGACGTTAAAAAACTCCATTAAAGATACCTTTACGAAAACAATTTGAAATACAAAAAATTATGGGCTGCACTTCTAGGGGCTGACATTCAAATATATTAGACCTCGTCCTTTGAGCTATTCTACAGTCACTTACTAGACCTCCACCAGCACTTTGAAAGAAGCTGTACTTAACAAGTAATGCCTGCAAGTATGGGCTTAAAGTCAGTTTTATAACAATACAAATGCACAGTCCACTGAATGCAAGAAGATCAGCAACATTTTCTATACCTCCATCTAGAGCCAGACGAGCGTGGACCTCTTTGGAGTGGTCTCTTTGGAGCTTTCTGCTCTGAAGCATTCACCTGAAGAGATTTTTTGCACAAGTGAGTTTCTCAGAATTCAAAGTTATCGATAAATGTCAAACGATATGTTTTGGTAACAACACAGAAGTTCAGTAAGAATTTATAAGCTACCAAAGCTGTTTTTTTAAAATGAGTTACGTTAAAATGATTTGCATTATAATGTTTGGGGAACTAGTTAAATTAAGAATCCTGTTTATGTTATTGAACATACTGATGAGGCAAATTATATATAATTTGTGGAACCGTTAGAAGTACTTAGACTATATCACATCATGTATAAAACTCTTTCTCTCTCGATCCTCCCAGGGACAGGTCGTGTGTAACACATTTCCTGCTAACCCAGTGACCTGATACTCTGAGCTCTCAACAAGCCGCCCTAAACTTCATTAAAAGCCAGATTTTAGGGTTTGGGCTGGAATAAAACGAACATGCTCATCTATGTTAGATGTACTAGAAGCTGTCATTGGAGGTGAGCTACTAAACCAAAGTTGGCAGTGGGAAAAATGTATTTAAACACAGGTCAGCAGACCTAAGCTGATACAGGGTTCTAGCTGCCAAGTTCATCTTCAAGGAAACTACTTTTGCTAGTAGGTCAGACACTGGATTTTTATAGCTACTGTACTTCCAGGGAATGCTGACTGCATCTGACCCACCTCACCTCATGCCATCTTCCTGTTAGGGAATCACAGTACAAAAGTCTTGACATCACCTCCATACACTCCTACAACTAATAGAACTCAACGTGTTTTTCATACCCCCGACTCTTCCAAATCCTCCTTCTCTTCATGTTCTTCCTGAGCAGATTCTCCATCTCCGTAGAAGCATAACAAATCTAAAAGGCTGTTTGTGGTCTCCAGAGATACAGGAGTACCTACAGGAAACAACAACGTACAGCAGTCAGAGAGAGGAAAAAGCACAGTATTCAATGTACAGCCCTGTCACAGCACCTTTGACCACCACTTGGTTCTCTTCTGACAAAGATGTTCTCTAGCGAGTCTGTAGAACTGAGGTATGAAATGAAAATTTCCTTGGAACCACTTATAGCAGAAGACGATTTTAAGTAAACAGGTGTATCTGTTTTTCTATTAATGCCACAGAAAGGGTTGAGCTTTCCTGACCAAGTGGGAGAAGGGAGTCGCAGCCAACAGCCAGAACTGTGAATCAGCATGGGCAGAAACAACACTGCAACTGGAACGTCAAGTGCTTTTCACAACTACAAGGATACATTTCCTATGAAACAGATTTAAAACCAACAAAAGAGTGGTCTGATGGAATCTTCTTTCCATCTTGCAGTGGGTATGAGGAGGTCTCACCTTCCCAGTAAGCTTTCCTCCTTCAGAGGCTGTAGCAGTTTGTTTTCTACTGCTTCTTTCTCGTTTGCCCTCGACAGAGATAAGATTCCGAGTAAGGAAGAACCAAGACAGACTCATTTACTGCAGGCAGGGCACAGATGGGGCACTCAACTGGTGTGCCGTACCAGTCCACCACAGCAGTAAAGAGCTTAGTATCACCTCATACCATCTGCCCCTTGGTCAGGAAACTCCTTGTTCTGTGTCACCAAAGTGGCAGCAGACAAGCCATGGATAGGGAGGGCCTAATAATTCTGGAGAAATAGTTCACCAGACCAACAACAGTCATGAAAAAATTAGTTTTCATGACCACGTTACTGACTCCATACAAAGCTTAGGTCTCCACACATGCTCTGGGTGGAGTTACACCAAGCAGCAGGGAATTCTGTCATTATGCATGGGTTAAACTACACCCCCTGACAGCCAAATTCAAGCAGACAAGATGAATGTGAACGCATGAAGCGGTTACCTCTACAGTTCCAATTGAAGGTGACCAACTTATGTTAACCTGTGCCACCTACTAAAACACTTTTTCAACAACTTAAGTAGAGCTCCAGCTCAGAATGTGGTAGGCAGCCACACACCTGCTTGCAGGAGCTGATCGAACAGGTCCACAGAGGCTTTCACCATCCTGAGGTTGATGCGCTCTCTTAGAGCTTCCTCGTTCACTCCTTCCAGCTGAGGTGTGAGAGTCATGGGCATCAAGCACTGAAAGCACAGAGGACAAGTTAAGCACATGCTCAAACCTTCTGGTTGTTAAACACTAACCAAGTACATTTAATTCTTCACCCACTACACTGCTTTGATAATCTTTCATTGGATAAGAGCCTTTATTAGGCTCTCCCAGCCCAACAGCAGCAGTCCTGCCGGTGATGAGGGACCACACATCCTCATCTCCCACTTTCCTACACAGAAGTCAACATCTAAACAGCATTTCTTTCCTTACTTTTATCTGAAAAACCTGTATGATGTTGAATCTACTTCAGTTTCACTTTGAAAACACTGAGAACACAGCATTTCTTTCACAGATGTCTGCAAACCAGTTGTCAAAATTATCATTTTACGTTAGTTTTTGCCCAGTTGATTTCACTACCTGACAGAGCACAAATATTATGGAAATGAAAAGCAAGAAGCTTACTGGTACGTTAGGTTCTGCAAGAATCTTGTCAAAATATTGAGGAAATTGCTTAATAATGTATTTTGCAGCATTTCTCCCCGACTCCTTCGACAATGAAAGCAGGCGCTGCATAGGAAGGAGAGAACAAGAGTTTGATGAAGAAACACATAACTAAAAGGATCTGAGCAAGGAAAAACAGTTCTGTAACACTCAGTGTTCTGATGGGATCAAATTAAACGCACTATATTTTCAGCTCTTAGTAAAAAGACAAGGACAGGACAACATGTCACATAGATCTTCTGGTATTATGCCAAGTTAAGGATGTTTGTTCTTTAAATGAGATGGTCATTTGCTTCTACGCTATTAGTCAAGGAATGAAGTTCTGTATCAGATGCATCTGAACTTTGCATTACTACCTCAAGGTCAAGCTCATCCCTCTTTTTAGAGCTATGACTTGAGGAAGTTTCTCTCTGGTTTTTGTTTTCAAGAGCATCACTGGCATCACCCAATTCTCATTTGCAGCCTTTCCTCAAGTTCGAAAGTTGGCCCCTTTTTCACTGCTTCTTTTAAAAAACTTTGGACATTTGAAAGCCTCCTTCACCTTCCTCTGGCCTCACTGCATGGCTGCTATGCCAAAGAACTGCTGAAGTGCTCTCCTAGTCCTGTCACTGACTTGCCAAAACATACCTTAATATCACGCACAGCACTTTCTTCTTGCCCTTATTTTCAGTTCTGATTTCTCCTGCCTCAGCTTCACACTCTTTAATCTTATGCAAAGGTAACGTCATAGACAAACTCCGTTCCTTCTTCCTTTTTAGTATTATCTCATTGCTATTTCCAAAAACCTACGTTACCAAATAGCTGTTCTGTGGATGAAATTCCTGGCAGCTGGCCACAACGACTAATTAATCACATGCAGTAAGAGGCACACCAGTAACCATACGGGTTTTATTTCACATATAATTCAAATTGAACTAAACCATAAGCACAAGTCTCAACGCTTGCAATACCACTTACTCAGGAACGTTAACAGAGCTGTGGCAAACAGAAGGTCCCTACATTTCAGGGAAAAAAATAAAAGTAACTTTGCGTAGGCAGGGTAGCTTTGTCTAGAAAAACGTTACAGTCACTGTGTGTTCAGACATACACAGAGGGAAAACAATAAAAGGAATTCCAAAAAGAACCCTGATATTTCATTTTCTTCTGTAATTAAAACAAGACTTCAAATAGGTAACATCCTCAAAGCCTGGGCAAAGGAGGAAGAAACTTCCAAGGATTTCAAAGGAAATACTCACAGCATTAGCTGAATTTCTTGGCATAAGGAAAGGGTCATCCTGGAACATATAATGAGCAGCAGTAGGATCCTGTAGAAAGGAGAAACCAGGACTTTCATTTATGTACGTAGGCATGCTGTAGTGTACCACACCCCTTCAAGGGACAGAGGGCATGACCAACAGTTCCATCATAACCAAACAATTTGCATTTTACAAGAACTCCACTTGTTCAAAATAGATTAGGCTGTTTGGGAACTGTTTAAAAGGTGTTTTTGTTAGGCATATGCATGTGACCACAAAGGGGCCTTACTGGTATATGACAAGCAGCGACCCTAAAGCAAGTAGGGCCCCAAACTTTAACAGCCTCAGGAGATGTGAGGGACTTGCAGGATCAGATTCAATTTCCAGAGTTCCAGACAGTGTTTAAGAACAGCATAGAGACAGGACTGGAAAGCTAAACTGGTAAGAGAACTTGCTCCCAATTTTAGCAAAAGCCTTATCAGAATAGTAAAGCCTTTCCTGTAGTATTTTTAACTATAAGTTGCAGCTCTCTTTGCACCAGAAAGAGACTTTAAGGACACAGCAAAAAGTGTTGAGCAAAAGAGAAGACCCTGTGAAAACCAAAAGTCCTGTCTTTCATTTCTGGCCAAGGCAGAAGTCAAAGCCTCCAGAGTTACAGGCCAGCACTCAAGAGGAGGAACAGTCTGGCCTCTATCTATGATCGTAGCAAAGCTACTTACCCTATTCACAGTAGAAGCCAACGTTTGGAGGACTGCTAGTTTATCCCTAAATGTAAAAGAAGCTTTGATTAAAGCTGGGTTGCAGATTTTTAGCGTTATGTATTACAGAATAAGCACAGGATTATCACAGCCTGTAAGGATTTTCAGTTCTAGAAAACAGTGGGCTTGCTTCACTTCGAAAACAGCACTTTTCGTAAGAGATAGAAAGTTTAAATGCAAAAACAGATGCACTCCTGAACTACAGGGAGAAGACAAGACTTTGAGAAAAAAAACAGAAAAAATCATGTATTTCCTGCTACCACTTCCTTCATTATACATTATGAAAGACAGAACACAGGGAAGGGACAGAGAAAAAATTCTCTAGAAAGCTCCTCTCAGAGGCCCTTAGGGCTATCCCAACTCTGAGGGACGGGATACACGAGGCCCTCTCTAAGAGAAATCTTGGGAGGAAATAAATAAATAAATAAATAAAGCTATATTGCTTGCAACTCCCCTGTCTGTGGAGCCTAAGATTTTGGTTGTGTTTCAAGCACACAAAGAAAAGGCTGCTGACAGTGTTTAGGTGAAGGTGGCCTTGTTCGGGGTTTGCATACAGACGCCATTTAGCCATCAGTTTATTTTTTGTGGTACAGTCATGCAATTTTGGCTTAACTGCTTCAGAGTACTAAGAGAACCACAACAAAATAGATTTTGTTCAGCTGTATTGTTTCTAAACAGGGTTTTATTCAGCAGGCTATCAATGGCCATGTTTATTTTGCTGAAAGAAGTATTCCTACACGCAGGCAGCCAAATTAAATTGATTTTGCAGATTTGTAGCAAATGCAATATCTTGCAAAGTAACTGACCTATGCTTACAATTAAATAATGTTTTTTGAAAGAGAGGGCAGAAACAGGTTGTACTGTGCACTAAGGGGAAGAGCCAAGAATATTCCCAGAGCTCCCAGCAGCAACTGCCCCTCCTGGAGCATTAAATCTAAGATTACAGCAACCTTAATTTTCCTTTTCAACTTTGCTGTACACACTCAAGTGAAGTACTAATTATAACCCAGATAAACAGCCTGTTTTCTCCTAGAGGAAAAAAAAAAAAAGTTTCTCTTGGTACAGCCATGTTCCAGTCTCATTCACAGACAGGTTATGTTCAGCTGTCTAACAATGATTTATTTTTTTTGCAGGCCAAGAGATATTCCAACAGTAAACACTCACCAGGTTTTCCTTCGTGGAAGCACAATTTCTTCTTGAGTAACTATGAGAAACAGTATTAAAGTTATTATTAAAAGCTAACAGGTGTCCAGAGAAAACTCTGACCTAATCAAAATTGATGATTTGAGCTAATAAAAAGATTTTAGCAAAGTCTTCAAAACCACAGTCTGGCATAGGCCACAATTTATTGCGGTGGTAACAGAAATGGCTGGCAGGGAGATGAGCAGTCCCACACAGAGACAGGACCAAGGCACTGAGGCTTTTCCTGCCTCAGAGACCTATCCACTTACTCAGGCACATTTCCTCAACCATCCTTCTCCAGCTTGAGCTCCAACCTTCCCCAGTCCTTTGCTTTCCTGCTCTCAGTCTCCCACTTTGAAGTCTGCTGCCTCTGCCCATTTGTCTTCCCCTATTTGGCTTGCCTGAGTACCGCAGCAAAGTGCCCTCTCCACTTCCAGCTCCTCCAGCCTGACACCAACTGATGGCACAAAGAGCTGAACAAAGTCAACCCTCCCAGCTTTCCCAGAGAAGAGACAATGCCAAAAGAACCTGGGGTAGTTAGCAAAGCACTGTAGCAAACTCATTCACCAAGGAATATGCAGGTAAGTCCTGATTACAACCCCCAGAGGCACTTTTCCCACTGCCTCTGTATTGATCCTTCCATGAGCTGTCCACTCCTCTTCCCACAGCCTGTAGCAGCAATACGGTACGGAACGTAGAGAAGAAAACTCTGAGGATTAAGGTGAAAAATTCCTTGCTATTGGATGCTGTCACTGTCAGTTTTATTCTGTTTCAAGGAGCGACTGGACAGCTCATGGAAGCGGACAACTCAGTTCACGCTCTCTGATCAGAGCAGGCTGGTGGTGAGAGTAATCAAGCAAATTAAGCCGGGACATCTCTTCACAATGAAGATGAGGGGAAAGAGAAAGTAATAAAGGGAAAGGGCATTCAGCGTCTTTTTTATCTCATGACAGAGCATATGGTATGGAAATTAAAACAAAATTAAGAAATAAGTAATTGAAATATCATACCTTCTATGTTTTCAGCAGCCTTCTGAGCTGTACTACTGGAAGAGCACCTATAAACCAAACAGAGTTTTCAGTGCATAGTAGTCACACTAATACAGCAAAACCAGATTAATGAGATTCTGGACTACAAGTCAAAATTAATTACAACACTAATGAGGAAAAGGTAGCTGGAAATGTTATATTGTTATTGTTATATTGGTCAGAATTGGACACATCACCTTCTTACAATTGCTCAAAAAGGTGTTACTGCTTTTAACATAAAAAAACCCTTACATTAAGATACTTTTCCTGCCCCTCATGGAGCATTCCAACACTAAAGCCTTACTGCAGCTCTGACAGGGGAACGTGTTTTAATGCTGACCTTCACCCTAAAGGAGACACTGTTAAGGTGGTTTTGTTCTTTGCAGTGCCATGAATAGCTGGAACTGCTCCTTATCAATTCGCACCTTGATATGACCGGTTATAACTCCTTTATCTCAAAATTTGGCCCCCAAGCAGGGGTACAGCTGGCGTAGGACCCTTTCATTCGAGCTGCCCCTTTTCTAGGGCTAAGAATCACTTTAACACCTCCAACCGTCTCCGGGGACGAAAAGGAACCTCGGAGCCCCCAAACCTGACAAAACCCCCGCACAAAAACACCCCCGGAGGGCCCCCCCCCCCCCCAAAACCCCCTCAGGGTCAGCCCCGAGGCCGCGCATGCGCAGATCCCAGCGGCGCGGACCCACACGAGGGCGTATGAGCGGCGTTTCCCGCCTCACTCCCCCCTCACAGCCCGCCCTCAGGGGCTCCTTCTTCACGGCTCCACCTCCCCCGTCCCCTTTCTTCCCGCCGAGGGTTCTCCCTTAACCGGCAGCCCGCCCTTACCGGTAGCCCCTCCGCCTGCTCAGCGCCACCGCCTGCCGCCAGGAGCCCGCCGCCAGCCGCCCCGCCGCCATGCCGGCCGCCACACCGCGCAGCGCCTCCTGGGCGGCGGGGCCGTACCACTGCCGCGGCGGGGAGGGGACGCTAGCCCTGCCCCCGCCGCCTCCCCTCAGCCGTGGTACGTCCCGGCACCGCCTCGCCCCTTCCCGCCCCCCCCCCTCCTTCCCCGCGTGGTTCCGCCCGTGGCGCAGCGGCTGCCGAGCGGCTGGGAGAAAGCTCGCCCGTTCGCCATGAGGCCGCCCAAGGTGGTGCCGTGGTGGCGGTTCGCCAGGGTGTCCTTCGGCATGTACACGGCTGAGGAGATCAGGTGAGCAGCCGAGGCAGGCTTGTGCCTTTTCTCCCCACGCCGTGCCCTGTACAGGTTTGCATGTGGGTTGGGGACTACAACTCCCAGGGTGCCTTGCGCGGGAGCGCCGGCCGGGCTCCATGGGCTGCGGGCGTGAGGCATGATGGGAGTCGTAGTCTCGGTGCGACCCGGCCCTCAGTGATGATGGCCCATGGGTTCCCCCCGGGTGCTGGGCTCCCTGTGGGGCTGTGGGGGCAAGGAGGCGGCGAGTAAAGGTTATTAGTAAAGGTTTAAAGTAAATATTTACTGTGCTACGTGCAATTGTACCCAGATAATGTAGTTAACGATACATAAATCCCTGTCATATGTCCAACGTGACCTCCGTGCTCTCAAAAAGACGTTTTTATCACTAAAAAGTCACCCAGATGCTAAATGCCAATGCTCATTCTCATATTCAAGTGTATGTGGCACGGCTGTTTGCTCCAGCTGATTTTTGTTCTTTTCTTCCATCCTCAGGAAGCTGAGTGTGAAAGCCATAACAGATCCTCAGTATTTGGATAATGTGGGCAATCCTTCTGTCAACGGGCTGTACGACTTGGCCTTGGGACCTCCAGATTCCAAAGAAGCCTGTGCAACGTGCATGCAGAACTTCAGCAACTGCCCGGGTCATTTTGGCCACATAGAGCTGCCTCTGACTGTCTACAACCCTCTGTTTTTTGATGTAAGTATGCTTCATTATTACCTTGCAGGTGAAGTGGCTGGTGGTGTTCAAGCTGCGATAGTTTGTAGTCCTTTAAAATAGAAAAGGTACCAAGATCTGGTGTTTTTTTTCTTAATTTATCTGTATTTCTATTTAATAACCAGTAAATGTAGTCGAAAAGCTTTGTTGTGTCGTGATAGTTCAATGTAAGTAGACTTTGTAGATGTTTGCAAAGTACATTCTTTGCTATGACTATTATTTTATGCACTATTGATAAGCAAGAGGGAGGAGCGTTGATCACCAAACCATATCACCAGCTACAGGGTCTCGTGGCTTAATTAAATGGATGACATGGTAACAACTATTAGTTGTTCTCTTTAAATTGCTACTGCAAACTTAGATGAACAGCTACCTTCTTTTACTTTAGAATCTCTAAGTGCTTCCTGGACATTCAGGGGTTTGAGCTTGAAATAGCAATATTTGTATACTTGTCCCTATAGGTCCTCTTGTTCCAGAACAACTTGTTCCAGAAAACTGTGCCAGTGTGGATAAGACTCAACAACCTGTCCAGCAATGTGCTGAGTGACAATGTGTGTACGAGCTAATATATCTATTAGGATAACTTTTTTCCTCTTTTTTTTTTTTTTTTTTTCCCCAGAAATTATACCTTCTAATTCGAGGTTCTTGTTTGAACTGTCACATGCTGACATGTACCAGAGCTGTGATTCACTTACTGCTAAGTCAGCTGAAGGTTCTGGAGAATGGGTTGCTTCATGCAGTCCATGATCTTGAAGTCGTCCTGAACAGGGCAAGTACTCTGTCTTTCTCTGTTCCTTTTAGAGTTGATGGTACTGTAGATATAGACTTACCTATTCCTTTTCTTTCAGTTCTTAGAGCAAAGTGCAGATGCAACAGCTCTAGAAATTGAAGAAGAGTTAAACCGTCATGTCCATGAGATATTGCAAAGTCAAGAACCAAGCGATCAGTGTTCAAATGTAAGTAGAATCAGTGCTCCTCTTAGGATATCACATTTTGTCCTTTTAATACAGCAATGTGCGAAAGAAAGTCTCTTTGACTACGCAGACTTTAGATTTTGTCCCTGAGTTCTGAAGTGTGTGACATTTGGAGAGTCATGTCCAAAATTAAGCTTAAAAATACTTTTTTTTTTGCTGGCCCGTAAGAGCTTGGAGTAACTACTAGGTTTACTATAAAATATGCTTTGTTTTCTGCTAATGGAGATGTTTTTATAGTATGAATAGGATATAAAAAAGCCTCATATTTCTGTCGGTATGTTACCTGCAGATAAGGATACCTCTGTATAATGTGCCAACTGTTCTGAGCTGCAGAACGTTTTTGAACTCAGGCATCCAGCGGTTTTGCAGCATAACATACCTTAAAAAAAATAAATTATGTGATTGTAATTGAGTTCTTCTTTTCTTTTAAATGCAGTTTAATGTACGATGTTAGTAAAAGTAAATACTACTAAGTTCTAACATCTTAGAGCAGATTTGCTTATAAGCCAAATTTAGTTCCTTAAACTATTTTTTCAAAACCAACCTGAAACCCTTTGGAATTCATGTATTCGTGAGCGGTCAAAAGAAGAGTGATTTTGGTCAATCTTCTGCCTTTTAGATTAGAGAAAAGCTCTAAAATTTAACACCGACCTGAAGATTAAAGATTATTGATAACATAAATTTTCAAAGCAGGGAGGTGAATGTTGGGCTTGTGTGTGTAATGCTGAGTTTGATGTAAATTAGGTAGTTTAATAAACTTGTGTCAAATGTTTTAAGTTATTTCCATTATTTTCAATATTTTTAATTCCTCTCTATCAGGTAAAAAACGTTTGTGAGTGTAGAAATAAACTGATAGCACAGTTCTGGAAAGCACATATGACTTCAAAGCGATGCCCAAACTGCAAGTAAGTTTAACTACACGAGGAAGTAAATAGATGGTTTAGAGTAAAATGTTGTAAGTCTTTGTATTAACCCTTTTTTCTTACCGTTGCTTTTTTCTTTCTGTTTTTTTCTTTTAGATCCAGAAGATCACTGGTGCGAAAAGAGCATAACAGCAAGCTGACAGTAACTTATCCTTCCACAGTGTATCGTAAGTCCGGAGAGAAAGGCACCGTGGATGAGCCAGCAGGTAAAATATTCGCCATCCTGACTGTAGGTGTTTTCTCATCCAGGTATTTCATCTGAACCTTGGTCTCACTGGTAATACTCGAGTCCTGCTTGTGTCTTTCTCAGCTGTAGGTTGACTCTTGGTTTTTGTTTTGGTCAGTGGGTGAGATCATTCAAAGAAGGGGTACAATTCACCGCTAATAAATAAATCAAGTAAAGCATATGCTTTAGCTGTGAAGAAGGAGTTTTATTTCAGCTACATATTGGTATTCACTAGTCACATAAATGACTTATTTATTCCATACTGAGAAGGCTCACTTTCTTTAATTTCGGATCCCAAAAGCAAGCATGTTGATGCTTTAAAATAGATGTTAGCCAATGTATTTTGTGTTATTTCCACTCCTTATCTTTGCTGGAAACACTGATCGTTGTAAGCCAAGAAAACCTTTCAAAATAACCCTGTGTTTTTGTTTTTTGTTTATTTTTAAGCTATTGATGAAACCCAGTTAGGGAAGAGAGGGTACCTGACACCAATGACTGCCAAGGAATTCATCATGTCTCTGTGGAAGAATGAAGGTAATTGTTAAGAGCAATGCTTTCTCCTGTTTTCTTTGTCCTTTAGTGGACAAAGTCTGCAAACATTTGTTTCCGTATGAAATCCTTTTCAAAATTTTACCTTTTGCCTGGAGGGCTCCTGGTTGCAAAATAAATGTTTATGACAGAAGGGCTAGTACCTAGTGAAGGCAGAGAACTGAATTCAGTAAAGTAGTTCGAGCTGTTCTCAAATTGTGACTCCTCACAAAGCTTGGTTGTTGCTTAAGGAGGATATGATGCTCACATGGTGCTGGGTCTACTATTCCCCACAGTTACGTTGATTTAAAAACTGGGAATGTATTTAGTGGTCTCCTCTTCTGAGTGTCCTGTACACTAAAATTGTCTACAGTTGTCAGGAAAAATCAAAGGGTTTCATGTATCAGTCACAGTCAGTGACAGAAAAATATATTTGACCAAAACGAACAATGAAATTCTTTCTAAAGTACTTATGCCTTAATGTTTTTATTTTAAACAAGCTCTCTAGTATTTAACTTAGCGGATTCTTTTGATTGACCAAGTGCATCTGGGGGGGAGGGTTAGGTTCAAAAAAAAAAAAAAAAAAAAAGGCAGCAATAATGTGTTTATCTTTTCTATTTTATCTTTTCAGGATTCTTTTTGCGTTACCTCTTTCCTGGGATGGATTCCCATCAGAGTTCAGGATTTAGTCCAGATATGTTTTTTTTAGATCTGCTTGTGGTTCCACCTTCGAGGTAAAATAAAAAAAAATCCCCAAGCAAGTACAAAACAAATAATGGGTTAAACCAAATACTCTTCTCAGAAGTCAGAGATGCAAACACCTGTAGTACAGACACTGGCATGCTAAAATGTCAGTGGAGACTTCAACAAACAAAAGTGACAGCAGTAACTGATGATAATTTTACCAAACTCCTTTGACGTTGTACTAAAGGAGTGAAATAGTTTTGAAAAAAGTGTATTTTGGTATTAGCATTTCAAATTACTGCAGAATATTAGGATGTTTTAGCAGTAGAGTGCTGATAGAATGTCTTAAGGAATCGTTCCTCTTATGACTGTGCCAGTATAATGAATGAAGTTTCAAATGCTCACTGTTAGTTTATAGGGATTACTTGTTCATGTGTTGAAGACTTCGCTTAGAGTGTTTGAGATTTATTATGCTGCTTTTTGGTGACGCTGATCTTCTGAAGTGATCTTGACCTCCTGTAGGTATCGTCCTGTGAATCGTATTGGAGACCGGATGTTTACGAATGGTCAAACTGTCAACCTGCAGGCCGTCATGAAAGATGCCAAACTGATACGGAAGCTCTTGGTTTTCATGGCAAAAGAACAATGTCAGCCAATTAAAACTGTAGAAGGTGAAATCCAAACAGTAAGAGTTACTGGTTATCTTATTCTTCACTATTTGGATATGTGGGGTGCAGTTTGGGTAGGCTCTTGTTTAAACTGGTTCAGTAACATTTTTTGCCTGGGTTGTTGGAATATATGCTGTTAGATGTCTTCTCTAGGTATTTTTGCTCACATCTTTCCACTCAGCTCTCTAGTGCAAAGGGAATATCATTTTATGCAGACTTCTTTACTTGTGGTTTTTATATTAGTCTACTGTATGTGAAACGTGGGCTCCTCTTACTGGATAATGAAATACGTACAGCAGAAACAATTTACAATAAAACTTCTCCAGAATCTCATGAAACAAAAAATGGTAGTGGAAAAAAGCCACTTTATCTTTTAAGCCTAGTAGAGCCAGTTGTGATCCTGGTTATTTTTAACCATTAGTGTCTAGATGAACTAAAAAATTTCCAAATATCCATAATGAGTAACAATGCTTGCTTACAGCCAACCAGTTTACATGGTAATATTTGTCACCGCCATTTATCCAGGCTATGTGGCCTCATGCTGTTTTCCTGTATTTGTTTTAAGAAGGCTTCAAGGAGAAAGCTAGGGACACCTCAACGTTAGTGTTGAGACTGTGAATCATGGAGTTTGCTTACAGAGGGAACTTTCTGCATGGTACGTTGGCCTGTGAATTTGCAGAGCACTAAATATGTGCATGCTCACTCATAGTTAATAAGTGCCCTTTTCTAAGCACAATTGACATACAGTATGCAACTCTCTGTGGAGTTTTAAGGTTTGGGACATACATCTCTTGCCTTAGAAATCCCCGTTTTGAGAACATAACTGTGAAGAAAAGGTAGATTCAGTCTGGATATCCCAAGCTTCTGCGTCATACATTTTTTTTTCTTCTGTAATAACAGTTATACCCTTGTTTTGGAGTGTCATCTGTATTCCAAATATTTTCCCTCCACTGATATGAAGCCTAATATTTTTCAGACAGCGTTCAGACAACCTAACCTGCTCTGTCTGCGTGGTGTTTAGGCTGGAGGAAATTCTGTGTTTCTGGCAGACATGTTCACTCCGATGTACTGCTCTACAAGAGAACAAAAGAAACTTCTTGTATCTAATTTGAAAATAGTGCAGGTTAACCACCACACTTAACCTACAGAGCAGAAATTGATCATACACATACTGAAAGCCTCTTTTCATATTTATTCATGAAGTATGTTATTAAGGGTTCTTTGATACTAGGCTTAGTTTCAGGTGGAAACTTGGTTTACATCCTGAAGTTTAAGTCTTTTTAAACATTTTATTTTAGTTACTGAGAGTTTGGCCACTAGGTGGAGAAGTGCTCTGAAAATGTTTGAGGTGACTATGAAAAAATGTGTTTTGGAGATGACTGGTATACAGCCTCCTAGACTGTGAGAACAGTGATGTAAGTGTTGCAAGCTCTTGGGTTTGGATTTCCATCTGAAAATAGGACGTTCCAGTAGCAAAGTGGTTCTTAGCCTAGACTGACTAACGAGTAAAAAGCTAATTTGGAAAGAGGACTGTCACTTACCAAGCAATCAGCTAGTAAAATGCCACTGGAATATGTAGGCGTGGTCTTTGAAGATCTCCAAGTCAGTTTCTAAATCTTGACAGCAGGCCAGTCTGAAACACTTAGGTGTAATAGCAGTGTAATCATACCTTTAATTTTATTTTTTGATTTGGTTTATTCAGTGAGGTGCAAAATAGTGGGCAATGCTTTGTTTGTTATTTAACACTGTGACTTCAGCTTGGTATATAGTAGGTATTTCTTGGTAAGTCCAGTTCCTATTTTCTGTTTCTGCAGGAGACCGCTGAGAGTAATGAACCTCTGGACCATTCTGTCCTGGCAACAATTCCAGGGCAGACCATTGCAGATAAGCTTTACAACACTTGGATTCGTCTTCAGACTCACGTCAACATTGTCTTTGACAGTGACATGGACAAACTAATGACTGAAAAATACCCTGGTATTCGTCAGGTGGGTGGCAGGGAGCGTGTTAGAGACTTTGTGTGTCACAGACTGTTAAAGCAAGAGAAATGGATGGAATAAGAACTAAGTGTTATATTTTGTGCTCATTGTATAGGGATTTTCATGATAATCATCACTGCAATGTCTTGAGAATCTGTCTCATGTTGCATGTTTTTGTCTTTCGCATTTTAGTCATTAACTTCTGTTTTCAAAGCTATTAGAGAAAAAGGAAGGACTCTTCCGCAAGCACATGATGGGAAAACGTGTGGATTTTGCAGCTCGATCAGTCATTTGCCCTGATATGTACATTGGCACCAATGAGATTGGCATTCCCATGGTAAGAAGAAAGAAAGGAGTATTTCCTTATGGTACAGCTGGGGACTGAACTATACCTTAGTGTGTTCAGCTGCTCAGTAAATAGTTTAAAATGTAGAGTATTTACTGACCCGTCTGGACCTTTTCCTCCCTAGTGCGTCACGGTTGTATCTTACCGTTGGATGTTAATGAAGAAGGAACATTGAAGAGCAGGAAATTCTTACCATTATACTGAACACTAAGTCTAGGAAAGAGGATGTTAAAAAAAAATAAAGGCTTCCTTGGCTTATGAATTAGTGCAAACTTTCTAAGTAGGTTGTGTGACTGACTCTCTTGATCTTTGTAGAGTATCTTGTAACGGGCCTGGCAGCCTTTAAGAAACAGCCGTAAATATGTCTCAAGCTTCATCTTTAACGACTCCCAGAGTTTACACCAATCCTGAACTTTAACTTCTCAGAAACAGTCTTTTCTGCTTGCCTATCTGAGAACAGTGAGCCTGGTGGTTAAACGTTTTCCCCCTGTATTGTCAGTTTGTTTGCAGAATCTAAAATCATGCCACTTGGCAGGACAATAGGTTGAAGAGGAGATGCATCCAAAATCTTCACGTAATTTATGTTTGCATTGTCTGAGTTAACGTTTGACCCTGTTTCCTCAGTGACTTCTGTTCTAAATGAAAGCAGAACAAGTAGTTATTTTTCCTTTTTTTCCTTCCTGTCTAGGTATTTGCTACCAAACTGACCTACCCTCAGCCGGTCACTCCCTGGAATGTCAAAGAGCTGCGGCAAGCTGTCATAAACGGCCCGAAGGTTCACCCTGGGGCCTCCATGGTCATTAACGAGGACGGGTCTCGTACGGTGCTGAGTGCCAGCAGCCTGACCCAGAGGGAAGCCATAGCTAAGCAGCTTCTCACCCCTTCCTCAGGTGCACCCCCGACAGGACTGAAGATTGTGAGTATGACTAAGACAGGCTTGGCAGAACCATCCTCTCTGTGTGGTGGGTTTTATAAGTGATAATACTGTCCTTGGCAGTGGTTCTAACAGGCTCCAAAAGACTCCCTGAGCAGCATTGTCTTGTCTTTTAGTAGGCGGCTTGGAAAAGGTTGAGGGAGTATGTGAGAAGAAAAGTTTGATACTTTTTTCAAATCTTAATAACCATTTTTCCATCCTCAGTTTCACTCACCTCTTAATGTGCAGTGTGTGGTGTTCATCTTGTCAAGATGCTGAAGAGTCTTTTGCTTACAGCTGGCTGTTCTTGGAAAGCCTCAGTAGTATGGAAGATACTTATTACTATTCTTATGCTTTTGTGTTCCCCCGCCTCCCTGCCCTTCTCAGCCTATTTTAGAGTTTTGTCATCTCCTTTAGAAATACCAAAATGTTCTGTATTTGGAGCAGTTTTATGGTGGTAGCTGAAATTCAGTATGTTGGTAGAGTAGGTGCACCACAAGCAGCTGATGTGACCTGTCTGCCACGATGGGTGCCCATGACCAAGTACAGAGTCGAGTTCTCTGTTTTGCATCAGCTGTGCTGGGAGTGGCACGGACTAGGGGAGGAGTGGTCTGTGTTTTGGTACTGCCTGCTGTAACCTAGGATCCCTCTCCCCTTCCCCATCTCATTTTGCAGATGACAAAGCAAGAAACAACCCCACTGAAGCCCATCTGTTTGTACAGACGTTAACATTTGTGCTTGGTCCTTATATCAGTTGTTTCTCTGGAGCTGCTGGAGGATTTGAGTTCTCTGTGCTGCCGCTTAATCAACCTTTGAAACTTCTCAGTCGTGATATTTCCCAACCTTGCGAGTGTTGACAACCCGCTGCTTAGGTGCTGGGGAGAATTGGTGTGGAAATGGCAAATGGTCTTTTCGTGCTGCCTGTTACGTATACCCATGTCTAATAGAAGTGGGGTATAGATTTGATATTTAAGACAAAGCATTTCTGTGATGTCTCTTCTTTCAAAACCTATCACAGGGATAAAAATCATAGTTACAACGCTCTTGCAAATTCTGTATTGCTTCTGTTTCCTGGATGAGCCTAAAGCCTTTTAAGAAGAGGTCTATTTTCAGGCAAGCAGAACCCACGCACTCCTGGCTTCCAGCCGAGGTGGCTGTTAAGTAAAAGTGGTGGTAGAGCTTTCACCTTTTGAAAGCCATCCTCTCTCCTCAGGGTTCATCAGTGCAAACAGTATGTGCAGACGTCTGACAGAAGTTTATATTCAAGACAGAGAGTAAAAAGAGCTGCTTTTGGTATCATGTGAAGCGGAAGGGCAGGAGCAAGAAGAGGGAATACCCTATTGACCAGGACAGCGGTTCAAGGAGAGAGCTTTAGCTCCCAAGCGCTTTTGTGAGCTGTACAGACAGAGCAGTTTTTTCCTTGGCGTCGTAATTTGTTTTAACTTGGGTGGCATTTGAAACTAGTTCTCACAGTTGTGTGCTATGGCAGAAAAGCATCTGTGAATTGCAGTGCTAAAGCTAAGGATTTTCCAGTAATAACTGGGTAGCATGCTTTGGAAATGAGTAACTACGGCTACCTGATGAGGAAAATAACATACAGGAGTGTCAGATTTACGTGATTGTCAGGTTATAGAAGTATCCTAACTGTTAGAACTTGGTCTGTTCTGACTCAAATAAATGCATGTAGGAAGATCATTAAATGGAGTAGTAAACCATTGGACAGCTCAGTACTCTCTTCTTCTCTTACATGAATTTCCGTAAAGAGTCCCTCTTTTAATGTGTGTTTTTCAGGCTGAGAATAATCCTCCAGGGCTAAACACAATCCTACATGTGGTAAATACACAGGGAAAGAAATCAGGTTTTTGGAGAGCCTCCAAACGTCAGGGCTCAGGCGTTTTAAGTTTTGGCTCCAATTCTGAACTTTGTGGGCATTTCCAAGCAAAGCATTGGTTAAAGTCAATCTAAAAGTTCTTTACTTGCAAGGAATAAATTATCTCCCCCTTACATTACACACCGTTATGAGGCCCCAGACTGAGCGTCGCAGTGGGATCAGCAAGGATGCCACCCGGTCTCCTCGCGTACAAGGTGGTGCTTGAGGCTCACAAAGTGTTGCTGTGATTCATCAGGGCTGGAGTGGAAATTGGTAATTCCTTGGGTGATTGCTGCACCAGAGACTGCAAAGCTGCATCCGTCACAGGTGCAGTGTTCTGTGCTTTAGTGTTGTCAGTCCTGCTCAGTAGGAAGAACTTCAAAATTTCACCATGGCTTATTTTACTGGGATGATGACCAGCAAAACAGGTGTGAAAATTGAGCTCACTGATGGAACAGGTGCTGAAGACTCCCACAAATCAGGCTAAGAATGCATTCTGTAATGTTAAGCACGTGCTTAAGCCCTGTTGGCTCCTAACTCCTGGAAATCACAGCATGCCTGCTGAAATCTTCATATATTCAGTTTAGCGCTGAGTATTTAGACTCTACAAAAAGGTTATCCTGAGCTGCTGATGACCACTTCTGTGGATCTATTACAGTGTATATATACTGACAAATTAAAGTGAGACTATTTTGAGAGGCTGTGTTCTAGATGAGAACTTGTTGTCTGACCACCACCATGTGCTTTATTCAAACGTGAAGTTAGAACTGAGTTCCCTGCCTCTGCTCCAGCTACCTGGTCATATTATCTTATTCCGAGCTGTCCAGCACTGGCTGTATGGTGACAGGTACTCTCAGTTTGCCTTTGGGTAAATTTGGTTTATTTTCTCACTTAGAAATACCAGACTTTCCCTTTTTCAGTCTTTGATGCCCGTATTGCCAGGGGAGAGGAGAGCCTGGCAGGGTGTGGCTTGCACGCGGCTCCCTTGGTTTGGTTGCTGTGGTTTGTGGGTGTTAATGGAGCACAAAGCAGGCTCGGGCTGCGGTTTGGTAGAGAGCAGAGAGCTGCGGGAGTAAGTAGTCTTGATTGATTCTCGTAAACCTTTTGCACAGAATGTTAATACTAGAAAGAAAACGCTTTGAATGCACGTGTTTAAAGATGGATTCTTTACACGCATTGAAATGTTTTATAGAGATCAATTGAAATTCTCTTGCAGGTTTGTCGTCACATTAAAACTGGAGATGTGCTCTTACTGAACCGCCAGCCCACTCTTCACAGACCCTCCATCCAAGCTCACCGGGCCAGAATCCTGCCTGGAGAAAAAGTGCTGAGGCTTCACTATGCCAACTGCAAGGCTTACAACGCTGATTTTGACGGTGACGAAATGAATGCCCATTTTCCACAAAGTGAGCTGGGTAGAGCAGAGGCCTACACTTTAGCCTTTACTGATGAACAGTATCTAGTTCCAAAGGTAAATAAAACTGTCAAACAAACTTATTCCTACATGAAATCGCATTGTTTAAAATGTTTTGGTCTTGTTTTTTCTATGGATAAATGAGATTAAATTTGTTCTTTTTCATTTATTTACTTTTTAAATTATTATTTATCGTTTCCTTTCCTGTTCCCATTTTTTGCCAGCTGTGCTCTTTCCTTCAGTGGATTTTTGTCGTTCAGGCATTATTGCCTGCTTCTCATTTCCCCGAATCAATTTCTTCTCTCTCTTTTGGAGAGGGCACATCACATCTAAACAATCTTGTTCATTTGAATTGTTGGAGAGATTAGAAGCGAGCTGTACAGTAATAAACCATTCTTCCGAAGAGACTTTGGTGCTTTTATCCAGCTGGACTAATTTGAGGAGTTGCTAGCACTTGACCCCCACCAAACCTTTTTTCTTCCGGATTTCTTTAGGATGGCAAGCCGCTTCCAGGACTGATCCAGGATCACATGATTTCTGGAGTCAGCATGACAACCCGGGGCTGCTTCTTCACAAGAGAGCAATACATGGAGCTTGTTTACCGGGGACTGACAGACAAAAAAGGAAGAATTCAAGTATTTCCTCCTGCCATTATGAAACCACAACGACTATGGACAGGAAAGCAGGTAGTTTATAATTTATTGGGTTAAAGAATGCTGATGGTTCCAAAGTAGAACACTAGTGTTAAAATCAGGGCTGCTGGGGGCTGCTGAAAAGCTAGATCCTGTTGTCTAAGCAAAACCGTATGGATACTCTGGTATTCGAATATTTCGTTGATATCATCATTATATTGATGTGGTATCTGAGAAGCCTAAGTGGATGGACAGTTATTTTTCCCAGTAACAAGGAAATAAAAAAAGCACTGGTGCCATTTGTTTCCGAGTAACTGTGTCTCATTGATCTTGCAGATGCTAGAGTTGCAAGAGCATATTCCTGTCTTGTAAGCATCCGATTTTTGAGCTTTTAAAGATTTGTCGTCAGTGAAAAATACATGCATAGATTTTTGGTTTCATCCTCTTTGACAAATTCTTTACAGTGAGAAAGGAATATGGGAAACAAATAGTTCCTGACATTCTTTCTGCTTCTTTATAGGTTGTTTCTACGTTGCTAATAAACATAATTCCAGAAAACCATGTCCCACTGAACTTGACTGGAAAAGCTAAGATTGGTGGAAGAGCCTGGATAAAGGGACCTGCAAACAGATGTCTAAACCTTGATTCAATGTGTGAATCACAGGTGAATATGTTTAACTGTTCACCAGTCTGTGGGCTTTTAAAGCTTTTCACCTAAAGCCTTTTTTTTTTTCTTCTGTATTACTCAGAAAAATCTGAAAAGGTCATATTGGGATCAAAATTTCTTTTTTCCCGAAGAGTTGTGTTTTCTTTTTCAGGTTATTATTAGAAATGGAGAATTGCTTTGCGGCGTGTTGGACAAAGCTCACTTTGGCAGCTCTGCCTATGGCCTGGTCCACTGTTGCTATGAAATCTATGGGGGTGAAACTAGTGGGAAGGTGCTAACTTGTCTGGGACGCCTCTTTACTGCTTATCTGCAGCTCTACAGGGGATTTACAATGGGTGAGTAACACAAGGACTAATTCACCAGGGCACCGCATCACCTCATGAGGTATAAAACAGACAGTGTTGGGTAGAATACATGCCAAGAGTTCTGGAAATAAACTTCCACAGGACAGTGTCCTTGACTGGGATCGCTGTTTGCCAACTGTTTTTCCCCTCACTCCTGTTTTTTACAGTTGGCCTTTTAAGCATAAAGAGAAAGTATAATCTTAAAGATGTCCATTAATTCTCTCATCTGGCCAGCCTGATCAAAGTGTGAAGAGTGTAAATGTCCTGTGTTTAAATTTTATTGTGACAAAACCCCCTCTGAGGCTCCATGTTTTTTTACTTCTCTGAAAAGAGACCGTAACAACTGATAAGTGAGATGGGAGGACTTTGAGGGGTTATTAGTCAAGTCTTGCATACCTCATTCTACTGTAAAACTTCTGATAAATATTTGACTTTCATTACGGCTTTGCAAAGCCATACAAAAATGCACTTGGCAGTCAATAAAAAATTGAACCTTACTCTGCTCCCTCTTGCAGTAGTTAAAATATTTCAAATGACCGTGTAGAGCTTTGCAAGGTGTTCTTATGCTAATGAAAAATTTAAGTCGGTAGCATCAGGAGAGTTGAAATTCACTTGTGAAGGCACAACATAATCACTTGGAGTTACGTAGAGCAGTAGTAAGCTTTGGCAGCAGCGAGGAACCGACAGTCTTCTATGAACCAGGGAAAAGCAGTAGATCTGTTAAGTAAGACAATTAGTTGGCTGTAAGATACAGAAAATAGATCTTGAGAGCAAGGGCACAAAAGCTCCTTTGGTAGAGATAATGAGCGAAGAGCCTGGGATCATATTTTTAAAACCTTAGGTAAAAGGGAAGTGGGACTGGAGCAGGAGCCTGGCGTTTGGTGAAGATGAGATGATTCAGGACCGAACAAAATGAGACTTAGAGGTGAGATGAATGAGGTTCAGAAGGAGTCCGTGAAGAGGAGACAAGTTTGTAATGGGAAGAAGAGAGCAGGGATTGGATAGTGAAGGGACATGTAATGGGACTGTAAGCTCCTTTGCTTTATAAACCTGTGTGCAACTCAGTACTAAAGAGTCCCATTGGTCCCCATAGAAATGCTGAATGTGTAGAGTCTTGGAATAATTGAGCCTGGGAGGGACCCGTGGAGGTGATCTAATGCAGCTCTCTGCTCAAAGCAAGTCCTGCCAGGTGAGCTTGTGCAGGGCTGTGTCCAGCCAAGTGAATATCTTCCAGGATGGCAGTTCTACAATCCCTCTTGGCCAACATTTGAGCTTAGATACTGTGATTTATTTTTTTCCTCTTAAAGAAATTTTATTTCTTTGTATCTTTAAAAGCCAAACAAATGCATCTCTTTCAGTCTCTCCTCATCCATCATGTGTTCTGTCCATTTTAGTGACCATTTTTGGTGACTTCTGCAGGAAGTGGTGAATATGTTCTCAGTTGTTTCTCTGGTTAGATCATTATGTGGTCTGTCTGTCTTCTTTAAAAGGGATTGAAGATATCTTGGTTAAACCTGAAGCAGACCAGAAAAGACAAAAAATCATCGAAAAATCAAACCAGCATGGTATCGAAGTAAGTCATTTTTGCAGAACTTTTTTCATAATAATTTTAAAAATGAGTAAATCTGCACTATTTAATCCTGTCTGCTTGGCACCTAAAAAAAAAACTGTTTTATTTTCAGGCTGTTAGGGCTGCTCTTAATTTGCCAGAAGCAACATCATGTGAGGAGGTCCAAGGGAAATGGCAGGATGCCCATCTCTGCAAAGACCAGAGGGATTTTAACATGGTTGATCTGAAATTCAAGGAGGAAGTAAACAATTACAACAATGAAGTTAACAAGGTTGGCATCGAGGCATCTGTATATACTAATCTTGTTTGGAAAGTTAATTTCATGTTGATGAGGGGTGCCTGACTGTTCTGGAGGCGGGAGCTTTCCATCTGTCCCCAGCATAGGCTTCACAGTCTGCCTTGCCAGTACCTCACCCTCATCCTCCCTGAATGAGAGGATGGCTTAATATTGAAAAGGCTTTTAAAATTATAAATAGGAATGCCTGTGATTTGTCCTGGTTTTACTTTTTAAAGCCTTTGACAGGAATTGCTTTGGTTCATTAGTTTATTACTGATAGTTTTGTGTTGTTCCCCTCGCCATAATTCCAACTCTACAGGTTTGTATGCCCCTTGGTCTGCACAGGAGCTTTCCGGAGAACAATTTGCAATTGATGGTACAGTCAGGAGCCAAAGGGTCCACTGTAAATACAGTGCAGGTAATGACACTTATAATTATTGAGCAGCTACGTATATTGATGTAATTTGTCCATGAATGCAAGTTACGGAGTAGGTCTTGTATGACTCTCTAATCGCAGTGCGGGATTTTTGTTGTGGGCTTTGGGAATGCAAGTTTTTGCATGGAAAATCTTGGAAGAATGTAGTTCTTAGTACATTAGGATTTACAGAAACTGCAGGCCTCCTTGTTGGAAGGACTGCTGCAGATAATACAAACAAACCTGCAGGAGAAGTAGTTTTCCCTGGCTCTTGTTGGAAACTGACCCCTCAGTTTCCTTCTTCCACTGCTAAATAGGAACAACAAAATCTTACCTTGAATTTAGCGGAAATGGCAACAATGCTGTTTCATTTTGCTTTCTGCAATGCAGACAAAACACCAAACACGCTGTATAAAAAGGCTATCTAAAGTACCAAAGGTCAAGAGAGGTTTTAATTGGTTGTCTGGTTCATTTTTTATTTTATTTATTTATTTATTTTTGTTCTGTTTTTAGTGCACTGCTGGGAGGTGGTGAGGGTACTAATTATTTAAAGGGAACTAATTATTTAAAACAGTTTCACATCTATTTGTGTTAAAATATTCATACAGAACGTGAATAGAAGTGTTGAGAGTGGGTCAAGGGGCTGGAATTACTTTATTTAAAAAGACCAGATGAGATCCACATGCAATTACTGTCCATCAGTAGTAAGAACACTTAATGAACATAACATTTAGTGAACATGTAATTGCTTTATTAAGTTTTTCAAGAAAAAACATTGCACTTAATTGAGCAAAAAGTTTGATGGAAAAGTGATGTTTCCTTTTTTCTTTCTTGCCTGTGCTCTTCCTGTCCACACGTAGATTTCTTGTTTGCTGGGCCAGATTGAGCTGGAAGGTCGAAGACCCCCGCTGATGGCATCTGGCAAGTCTCTGCCGTGTTTCCAACCTTACGATTTCTCCCCTAGCTCAGGAGGGTTTGTTACTGGCAGATTTCTCACTGGAATCAAACCATCTGTAAGCTTAATACTCATTCTGCTTATACTGAAATTTATTTAGATCTTGCTATTTTAATACAGAGTTCTTGCAACAGTAGATAAATCAGCTGTGCTTACCCTGCTTTCAAATGCAGCTTTTCAGAAAGAGTATGAATTACCAGTCTTTGTGTACTTGTCAGCAGAATGCTGATGGGATTGTGCTTATGTTTAGGAATTCTTCTTTCACTGCATGGCTGGCAGGGAAGGTCTTGTGGATACAGCTGTCAAAACCAGCCGTTCTGGGTACCTGCAAAGGTAAGGGGCTTATTAAAGGATCCCAGACTTTAAATTATATTTTTTCCTAAAGTATTGTAGACTGGAGGAAGTGCTTAGGTAGCTTAGATAAGCTTCATAGGGTACTTAATTTTCACAAAAAGAGTTTGAAATTCTCCAAATTTCCTGTGACAAGGAAAGATACACACATTCCTGGCAACTCACAGCTTTTAGGCCACGTTGTGGGGCTCATTTTTATTCAGGCCACACCTGCAGTATATAGAAGGTGGAAATTCTGGAGGGTAGTGAAGGGTTCTAAAAGAGAGTTGCCTTCTTCTTGCACACAGCTGTTGGTTTGAGAACAGAAATGGCAAGTAACTTGCTGTTTCATTTTAAGTTTTTTCAGTCCAGGGAAGTTGGATGGAGCAACATGCAGAAAACATTGCAATATCATTACACGTTTTGTTTGTATGTCATGTCTAATACTTTTCGCCTGTAGAATTCCTGATAAGTCCTTAAGTGCAGTTAAGATTTTACTGAAAACAGTATTTTTCATGTTAGAGTTATCATCCTTGTTACTGTGTAGCCTCAGCATTTTTTAATTTTCTTTGAGACAGGTGTATCATAAAACATCTGGAAGGACTGGTGGTTCAGTATGACCTGACTGTCCGTGATAGCGATGGCAGTGTTGTGCAGTTTCTGTATGGAGAAGACGGCCTTGATATCCCTAAAACTCAGTTCTTACAGCCTGAGCAGTTTCCTTTCATTGCTGAAAACTATGAGGTAGAGCACCTAAATTTTAACTATTTATATGGTGTGAAGGGGTTGCTACTTAGAGAAGAGCGACACTAGTCACGTAAAGATGTATGGATTTGAAAATTGTTTTATTGCAGCTGAACCTTTTGAATTGCAGTAAATACCTATTCAGTTTGCTCTGCCTGTTCAGCTACCCCGAGTATAGAGAGGAAGGTAACCATAAAGGCAACTTTCTCGTAGGTGATCCAGAAGACAAACCATCTGGATGAAGCTTTAGCAAGGATGGAGTCTAACCAAGCTAACCAGCAGTTCAAAGCCATCAGGAAGTGGCAAGCCAGGCACCAGAACCCTGTGCAAAGAGAAGGAGGTTTTCTGATGTTTTCCCAGAAGAAAATGGCAAGTGTAAAAGCACAGATGCCAGGGGGAGAAAGCAAAAATGGAAGAGATCCTGCTACTTTACAGGTAACATGGACGCAGTTGAATTGACCTAGCCCCTCTTTCGTTAATAAAGTTGCAGAATTCAGTGACTTCTGTTGTTGCAATGTGTTTCAAGGTCTACTTAAACAAGCTATCTTTTGAAGGGATCATATGTCAGCTGTGTGAGTAATGAAACTGAGATTCATTTATTACTGCTTAAAGTCTGTGGGCAGTATTGCTAGGACAGAGGCCAAAAATTGTGGTAAAACTGGTTTTAGAAAACAGCCCATAGGGCTATTTTTGCGTGTTTTACACAGAGCAGATCTCTTGAGCCAGCCCTGCTGTTTCAAAAAGTAAGCTTAAGTATTCTTGTACGCAAGAGTGCTAATATATATGGCTTCCATCAAAGAATGAATATATGGCCACAAAATGCAGATGGGTGCTGCTTCACAGCCTTGCTTTCACAGTGAATTTGCCCTGTTATGATGTGGACACTTTGCATGAAATTCCAAACTGAAGGTGTTGAGATAAATTAACAGAAGTTAAGTGTCTGCAAATGTTAGGCCTTGTCACTGGTATATTTACTCAGTTATGCTGAATTTACGTTGCTATTGGTGCGTCTGATACCACCCAGAACAATTTGGCATGGGGATTCGTTTGCTTTTTTCTTTCAGCAGTGAGTAGGAAAGGATATATATTTATCTCTGTCTCAGTATATTATAAAGCTCAGCTGACAGATTACCCTGACACAAGGCAGCTTCTCCTTCATTAACAGCAAAGCTTGTAAAAGCTCATTTTCTGTATTTTTTTTTTGAAGTCAGCATTAACTTTTTCCTCTATTAAATGCAACATACGAAGTGTTACCTGAAAGACTAGCCAACTGGAGAATACAAAAAAGATAGATGAGCATGTATAAGATGCAAGCCGTGTTTAAGGTTTCTTCTAGACTCCTGAGGTTGAGTGTAGACAACTGACAACAAGAAAAGCTCTTCTCTCATGCTAGCTTTGGACAGGTGAGGTGCTGCTAGTCAGCTAGAAGTAAAGATTAAAGTAAGTCAAGGGGTTTCACGTCCAAGTTAAAAGCATTCTTAGTTGTATTTCACTGATTTCTGAAGTAATTACTGCAGGTAGATATTCTATTTCAAGTGTATAGAGAACCTTGAAGACATTTGTGTTAGAACTAAGTACCAGCAAATGGAGAATGCCGTATTTGTAGCTGGGTTGTTCTCTACTATATGTTCCATACACCCTTAGGTGTTTTGCAGGTAATCTTTTCCTCCTTCTCTATCACTAGATGGCTTGTTGAAGTGCCATTATTTGGTTTGTTCTTACTGTGGCTGAACCAGCTGGCTTAAAAATTCTCTCTTATTTCCAGTTATTGAAGATGTGGTATGAACTAGATGAGAAGAAGCGAAGAAAGTATCAAAAGAAGACAAATAAGTGTCCTGACCCCAGTCTTGCAGTTTGGCGTCCAGATACACATTTTGCATCTGTTTCGGAAACGTTTGAAAATGGAGTCAGAGATTATATCAAGAAATGGGAATGTGAGAACAGAGGAAATTGCATGCATCCAGCACTTTCTTCTGATAGGTAGTAACTTCTCTGTGCTTGCTTCTCTTTGCTGAGCCCCCAGAAATGTATTTTTGGACTGAGTTTGCTAAAGATGAAAAGTCTTTATCAAATCATGGTTTTGTTGTGACCTTTTTGAAGCAAAGTTGTGGGTTTCAAAACGATTATTGAAAGCCAAGCGTGCATCCTGCCTAGTGGAGAGGCTCTGGTTGTCTGTTTGTTCATAACCTGACTTTACCAGGCTGGTAAGAACTTCGGCAAAGACTACAGAATAAAAGCAGCATAGTGGTGTTCCCATATGCAACGGTTAAAAAGGAAAATATGCTCTTGCCACACCTTGGAGTCAGCAAGACAGTTGAGATGGGGAAATGAATGTAAATAATTCTCTTTTGACAACGTGGGAATTAGCAGAACAAGGCAGTTTGTCCTAAGCTCCCAGTTCTGTGTTAATGAGCTGTTTGTCAGATGAAATTCGGATCAAATACGGTTTTACAGTTCTTGAAGTGTATTTATCCATAGCCTACCAATAGAAATTGGCTGAAAGAGGTAACTTCATTGAACTTGGAATGTTTCAGTCTGCACTGAGTTTTTTTATGTTGAGCTAAACATTTGCTTATTTAATGCCTTTCAGATTAAAGGATCTGTTGTATTTAAAGTGGCAACGATCTCTTTGTGACCCAGGAGAAGCTGTGGGTCTTCTTGCAGCTCAGAGTATTGGGGAACCTTCCACACAGATGACTCTGAACACCTTCCATTTTGCTGGCAGAGGTGAAATGAATGTGACTTTAGGTATTCCAAGGTGAGAAACCTGTGTTCTCAATGAGTCCTTTGCCATTTTCGGCACTTAAATAATTTTTTACCGTACTGGCAGGTGTGTGTGATCTTGAGAGCAAATGATCCTTTAGTTTAACTGTCAATTGTACCTGTTCAGAAATATCTTCATGTCGTACATTTCTACGGGTGTTTTGGCTCACTTTCCAGACACAAAAGATCTATGGAGATCTCTTACTGGGTGTATAGCAGATGACTTATTTTTGTTTCTTTGCTTTATTCAGTACAGTAAAAGCCTAAAGAAGCAATGCTTTGTGGGTTTGCCCTCTGCTCACCTTTTCTTCCCCCTACTATCTTTTAAGCCTGTTTGGTTTTCACACGAAAAATTTCACTGCAAATGACTTCAAAGTCTTGCAGGATTATCATCGCCTTGTCAGAAGGAGACCTGCTTTATAACAGCAAGGTTTCTATTGGCTTTTCCGTGCACGACAGGCACTTTGCAAGCACACACAAGTTTACCAGCCAGTCACCAGCTTGTTCTGAATAGCATGGGTGCTGGCCATGGCCTTGTAAGTGGGTGTGAGGGATGAGGTGGCAGGCGGTTGTGTCACTTTAGTGCAGCAGGGGAGAGGGAGAAGGCATGAGGAGCATACATCATGCATCTGTAGGAAACAGGCTTCATTAGTTCTTCTGTTCTGGGAACAACTTATTACCATCTCTGTTTTTTTTTTTCCCATAATTGGGGCGATAATCTAATGGAGTCAGTAAAGCTGTGCCTGGTGAGGAACCAGGGAAGTGGGAAGGAGTGGTGCAATGGTAACCACAACTCCCGATATGTATGGTTTTGGTGGGACTGGCAGTTGCTGCATGCTGGTTTATTTAATAAGCATGCTGCTGCATGCTGTCTTATTAAGTGAAGTAGATGTTTATTTGATTGCAGAGTGCTTTCATTGCTTCATTTGAAGGATCATTCTTTATTTAAAGGTTGCGGGAAATACTGATGGTAGCCAGTGCAAATATTAAAACACCAACAATGAGCGTTCCTGTGCTTAATACCAAGAAAGCTCACAAGAAGGTGAAGCAGCTTAAGAAACAGCTCACAAGAGTGAGCTTAGCTGAGGTGAGCCACCTATTCAGTGTATCCTTAGAGAATCTGCAAAACACAATTTCTGCTTTGGGCTTATGGGTTTGTCTGGCTTTGCAGCAGTTTCCATTTTTGTAGGCTCACCTGTGGGTGCAAGATAAGGTGGGTCCTTTCTTTTCACCTCTTGCCTACTGAACGTATGATATGTTGAAAGGAGCTGGAGTTACTGTGGCCATATGAAACTTAAATTCAATTTAATCTGTAAACATCATCACAGGATGCAGACTATAAAGCGTAAAGCAAGAGTAATAGCTTTGGCATAGCAATAGCATAATGCAGGGGAGATTTGTTTTTACTGCTATAGCCTTGTTTGGCTTTTTCTTGGACTCATACCTGCATGCCCTGTCCTCTTCTGTCTTATTTCAAGATGGGGTGCAGCAAAGATAGAATTAAGTCAGCTCCACTGAACTACTGTCATGTTTGATGAGCAACTAACGTGCTTCAATAAAACGAAGCTGTTGGTCCCCTAAGAAGTGTGGCCTCTTGTGCAGAAGTGGAATAGGAGGTGAGCCTGTTCTCCCAGCATTGTCTAAATTAATTGTTGGGAGCATCTTAAGCCAGAAAGATTGCAGTACGGTAGTCATCTTCCGCAGGAGCTGCCACAAAGCCCACAGAAAAGTTTTCCAGTTAGTCTTGTGTAATTCTGGTCTCATGAAATGCACTGGAGTTGCAGGAAGTAAGTAAAGTGCCTTCACCAAAGGAGTTATGTTCCTACCTGTTGCTTCTGTAGGTTTTGCAGAAAGTTGAGTTAGAGGAATGCCTGCGTGTGAAGAGCAAGCAGGACAGGCATCGCCTCTACAAAATCAAATTCCATTTCTTGCCCCATGAGTATTACCGAGAGGAGAAATGTGTGAAGCCCAGGGACATCTTGCACTTCATGGAAACAAGGTTAGTTTGCTTTCAGATGCTCTCCTGTTTGTTTTTCTTTAGCCCTTCTGTGGGCTGTAGGGGTCGTCGCTTGTTTATTATTGCTGATACAGCTCTCAGAGCAGCAGTGTCCTGAAGACATGCTTGCAGAAGCATCTACATGGTGGATTTTTGTCTCTAGTAAGACTGTGTATCTGTGGCTTGGCTACAGTGCAGAATTCTGTTGAGGCAGATCTTGTGTCTCTGATATACTCAAGAGAAGAGCCTGCATAAGCAATGTTGCATTCCTCATCTTTGGATGCTTATGTGTTTATTAGCAGCAAAAATGTTTGAATGCTTTAAGTATCCCTTGCTCTCATAGAGAATAAATAAAACTTGTGGGGGGTTTGTGTGTTTTTAAAAGAAGAAGGGAAAAAAAAAAAGGTTTCACTGATTTGTTCTTCATTCAAGCTGAGTTACTTTATATAACCATTTTGCATGCGCTTGTCGGTTTCAAAAAATAATGTTAAATGTCCAATAGTAAGCCATCCCTTCTGAAGGTCAGTATGATGTGCTGATTTTATGTCTAGATGAGCTTATAACCTTTGGATGCATTGCTACATCTGTCGTTGTAAGAGAGCTGATGCCAAACTTTTATTCCCAAGGAAATGGGAAAGGGACGAGAAGGAAAATTAATTTCCTTACCCTTGAAACATTTTTGTATCCACCAAGGAATATGTTATGTCATGAGTTGACCGGCTTCTTAAAATACGTTCTGTTTATGATAGCTCAAAATTGACTGCAGTATTGCTGAACTTGGACCTCTTGGGTTGCTTCTTCTTTCAGATTCTTTAAAATTGTCCTGGAAACAATTAAACGGAAGAATGCAAAGATGGCATCTTTTACTGAAGTCAGTACACGGAAAGCAACTCGGAAGGATTTGGATGGTGACGGAGACAAGGTACAGAAAAACATTACCTGAAGTGTCCCTCACTTTTCTTACCCATTTCTGAGAACTAGAATTTAGGAAAACATCGTGTGCTTTGACACGAATACTAATCGTGTGAATACTAAATTATCTCTTAATCAGTTTCTTTTTGTATAAATTCTCTTTGTATTCTCATCAAATTAGCAAGGAAATAGTTGTTCCATATAAAATCCTAATTCACTTACACGTTCTCTTTACATGATGTTACTTTAGTTCCACTGAGATAAAAACTTTGTACTCTCTGCCCTCAGAACAAGATCCTTTCACAGCACTGCTTGTCAAAACCTTTGGGGGAAGATCCTTTATTCATTGAAAAGCTTTTGCGTGTTCCTTCTGCCACCCTTCTCCCAGCACGGACTGTCATATAAGCAGAGCAATAGCTTATATATCTTGAAGAAGTTCTTGTTTAATGTTAAAGCTGTGACTAATTTGAGTTCATTAATTTTTTTACAGAAGTGTTATTATAGAAATTGGCTTGTTCTTAAAGGTAGAACAGGGGATGTCTGCCATAAAGATGGACAGGGGCTTGTCAAATTACAAATGTTTGCCCTTGGATACAATTCATGCTTTACAGCAGAGTCAGCCTGATTGTCTCTTCTGTTACGGAATTGTAGGCACAAAATAGTCAGGAAGCTCCAGAAGAAGAAGAGAAAATTGTTGATGCAGAAGCTGATGAAGGGGATGGTGATGCTACAGAAGCAAAACGGAGGAAGAACCAGGAAGAAGAGGTAATGACCTTATAGGTGCTCAGCACTGCACTTGAGTTCTGTTTCCACTGCCTTGGTCTGAGTTTGGGAAGGAAAATTTCTATTGAAGCAAAACGCCAGCAAGAAAGCCACTAATAATAAAGTGAAAGGCACAGGGAGGTCATTGGTTTGTGCTGATCACTTTTAATTTGGATGGGGGGAGAAATCTATAGCAGGAAATGTGGGCTGAGACTTCTGATGACATGCTTATTATGGTTGAGCCTGGTCGTGGGAGTGCTTCAAGAGTAATGCAGAACTGTGCAAGTTAGAGAAAGAAGAGATCTTTCGGATTTTATTCAAAGCCCCCTTCTTCAGCTATTGGATGGATGTGTCTGGCAATCAGGTTGTCTGTGCTGTAGTTCAACTTTACTTTGTCTTGCTATTTTCACATCATTAGTTGTGTTTCATCCTATAGTGCAGTTATAAATATTCTGGCTGTGAGTGTTCATTCCATTTTTACTACTTCATAGCTATTGTACAAAGGATGGTCAGCTGCAGTTTTAGCAAGAGTAAAATCCTGAGGGACTCCAATCATCAGAGCTAGATTATGGGAAGAGCCTTTTGGGCCTTAAAAAAAAAATACTGCCACAGTTGCAATAAGCTATAGCATCTGTGATTGCATTGAGAAGTAACGGCAGGGCTATGAAGAAGCAGAGGCTGAACTGAATCCTTCGGTATTCTCTTTGTAACAGGATTGTATTTTCATTGTGTCATAGGCAAGGCACTTGCAACTCATCTGTCAAGAATATTCGTGCTTCGTAACTGCCTCATAGTGCATTTGTTTCTGCATGTGCTCTGGCCTACGTAATTACATCATTGTTTCTTTTAGGTTGATTATGAGAGTGAGGAAGAGAATGCGGAAGAAAATGTTGCTGAGAATCCAGAAGATGAAGAGGCTGAATCAGAAAAAGAAGAGAGGGCTCAAGGTGCTGATGAAGGAGATCAGAATGGAGCAGATGGTGATGATCCTCAACATCTTTCCTTTATGCCTCAGACTAAAAAAGAGAGAAATCTGTTACTCAAGTCAGCTGAGCTGCGAATAAATGCTGTTCTGAACAGTCACCCGTCAATACAGGATTACACGTTTGACACTGAAAATGAACTTTGGTGTGAGGTAAGACGGCGGTGCCTGGAAGCAGCTGTGTGTGGCTGCACAACAGCTGCCCGTAGCTCTTGTAACAGGGCTCTCTTCAGTGGAGTGCTGCTGTTTTGTCTCATCAGCAGTCCCCTATTAGTACGGAGGAGTGGAAGTGCGTGCCTCAGCACAAAAGTTCTTCTTGACGCAATTATTTACAGCTGACTTTCAAAACCCCATTGAAACTTTTTTTGAAAAGACAGCTGACATGTTTGTTGATAAATAAATATATTTATGACTATAATTCTAGTCGGACATTTATGTTCCTATAACATACCATTAGGATAATCCTATTTGTCTGCTTTTTGCCTAAAAAGAAGTAGGTTGCTGAGCCTAATGCTCAAGTGTTTTTACAGAAAACCACTACTTTTGTTTTTTTATTTCTCTTTTTAGGTTTCGTTGACACTTCCATTGATGAAGGTGTACTTCGATCTCTCCTCTTTGCTTCTGTCTCTGGCACGAAACACGGTCATCCATGAAGTGAAGGGGATCACCCGGTGCTTGTTGAATGAAAGTACCAATAAGCAAGGAGAGAAAGAACTCATTCTGCATACTGAAGGAATAAATCTTGCAGAGCTGTTCAGATACTCTGATGTACGTAGTCTATTTATAATCCTGAACTTGAGTGATCTTCTGGCTCTACGGAGAGGGGGTGGATGATAGGTGTTAGCAGGGTTGACGTGTAGACTTTTCAGCTCTTAGGCTTCCTTCCTTCTCCTTATTCCCCCAGCTGCGTTCAGAGTTCATTGAAGCCTTTTCTCAAGGGTAAATTGCAAATTGTTTTTTTGTGCAGCAGCCCAGTATCTAATGACAGATAATTCCACGCTATGCTTGTAACTGTCTCTATAAATGTTACTTGAGGGAGTTCTTCCATCTAAATGAATTGCAGTACTTGGAGATGAATAGTTCTGTTATGCCATCTAGCCCATAACTCTACAAATAGAAGATTGTTTTATGCTACATATTTTCTACTGCTTTTGTTAAGAGTTCTGCTTGGTTGAGACAGGCTGGGCGTTACATTTCTTGGAAGACTTTAACATGTCCTTCTGCTGCTAGGAATGGTTCTTTTCTGTGCTGAATTTTGATTCCGACCTGTGTATAAACCACAATGATCACTGGCTTAAACATAAATCTCCAGTGTCATTTTTGTCTGTACTTGGCTCTGAGCTACTGTCTTGTGCAACTTTTGGTGGTGTTTAAGCTAATGAAAGGTGGAGGGAAAAAAAACAACTGTTAGCTCGCTTAGCTTAGCGTAAGCTATTTGGAAAAAATAGAGTAGTTACTGTCCTAATCTGTACCTGTGATTTTCTTTTTATTTTCTTTCAGATTTTGGACCTGAACAGACTTTATTCCAATGATATTCATGCCATGGCTAAGCATTACGGTATTGAGTCTGCCCTGAGGGTCCTTATAAAGGAAATCAAAGATGTGTTTGCTGTATATGGTAGGATTTGTTTGTATCTTTGAAGATGGTCTTTCTTATAATTGCCACATTGCTCACAGTTACGTCTCTTCATTTTTTCATCATTCTGACGATTATAGTGCCTTCTGTGAAGAATCTGTTAGTCAAGTTCTGTTTAATCTGTAGAAAACTCACTAGACAAGGTTGAATTTATCCATGCATCACAGATTTTTTTCTATTCCATTAATGTGCAAGCTGGAAAGTCCAGAGGAATTAATTATTAACATCTGAGGAACCTAAACTATGTTAGACCTACATAGTGGCCCTGAGAATAGGATTAATCTTGCCTCATTCTAGCTTTTTAATGATAAGAGTCTAGGCTCCTTTTATAGTTAAATTTATATAATTCCTGAAATGACAGAAACTGCATTGATACTGCGTTGTCTGAAGGTTTGTCCCTCTGCATTACTGAGAGAGTCCCAGTTTAGGGAGGATGCCTGACTTGCTGGGCTGCTAAAGCTGGGCATGTTAAATTTGCCTCAAGTGAGCTAAGTCACGCTGTGAATTAAACTCTTGAAAAGAGGGAAGATTAATGCAGTGGGAGTTTTAGCAACCAGTCTCATCCAGCAGATTTTTCGGCTGGCAGCCCAGAATGGTCCAACCTTCAAGTTGTTCAAGAACTGGTAGGTAAATGTTGACAGAACTGTTAATGATCTCCCATCGCACTTGACACCACAGCGTTACTTAAAAATAAGTACTGTTTCTTTTTAGACTGAATGTTTTTGATGTTTGTCTGTTTTTTTGTGGATGCCTAATGTCTTACACAGAAAATACCAGAACCTTTCTGCCTCCAGTTCCTAGCTAATACAGGCCACGAGTGAGAAGATAAAAGCTCTGTCCTGTCACAAATGGCTGGATGCGTGTAAACAAAAATGACATAGATCTTACTGATTTTATGTAGAGTGAAACACTGCCTTGCTGCAGCGTTCTTGACATCTAGTTTGCAGAAATACTGTTTTATATTAAAATGAGGAGTGCCCAGCTTGGATATTTTAGGAGAGCAGCTACACCAGCTACATACAAAGATTTGCAGCCACCAGAAGGATGTTAAAAGAGATGTTCTCCATGTTGATTAGATCCAGGGGATTAATTTAGATCAGATTTCTTTTTTTAGACAGAAATAACTTAGCACTTGACTGCTCTGATGATTGCTCTTTCCTCTGTCCGTAGGCATTGTGGTAGACCCTCGTCACCTTTCACTTGTGGCAGATTACATGTGTTTTGAAGGAGTTTATAAACCGCTGAATCGTTTTGGAATCCAGTCCAGCTCCTCCCCTCTGCAACAGATGACGTTTGAAACCAGTTACAAATTCTTGAAGGAAGCAACAATGATGGGTAAATGGTTTAGTTTGAACTGTATCGCTGCAGAATTTCACATATGCTTGGTTTTCATCAAAATTTCCACCATTTCGAGTAATGCATAATTGTGTTAGAAAAAAAGGCCAGAGGCTAACATTTTAATTAAGTCCTTGCCTAGGAAAATGTTCCAGACATTTTTAATAAAATTCTGTCAGCTTAAATGAAGTCAGCTCCCACATGTAATTTGTGGGGTCTGTGATTCCTGTCTTTAAGAATTAGATAGGCTTTTTTATAACAAACCTTAAAACTGTTACGGTTTGTTATGGCAAAGCCTTATAACAGACTATTAAATCTGCCTTTTTCTGTCTCTGCTTAGACCATGAGCGTTGTCATCTCTGCTTGGTTTTCCTGTCTCTGTTATAACTCCCACGTTTTCATCTCTTCTGCTCTAAAATTGCCGTTTTATTGTGAGAGCAGTCTTCCTGGTTGTTGATTTGATTCTGGATTTCTTCTGCTTTGTAGAACTTCACTGTCTTTAGGGTCTCCCCCCATACACAGACAAAGGGTCAGATTCATTTGGCTAATGGTAGGATCCCGGTGCCATTTTGGATAACCAAGAGAACGGTAGCCTTTTGTGGCCCCTATTTGCTGCTCTGGAAGTTGTGCAAATCTCTTGGGTTCTCTGCCTTGTCCAGCAGACCACCTATCTGCATTGGGCCCTTTAGGGCATTTAAATGGCACTAGCCATCTATAGTTAGGGGTCCCTTCCAAAGAAGTTATGTTTTAGGTCTGACGCCGAACAGTTTGACCTCACGTTTTGGATACTAATTACACATCCTTTTTGCTCTTGGCTTTCGTCACTTGCCTGTTGGATGCTCCTTCTTGGATGCTCTTGTGCTACCATTTTGTAACCTAATACAAATGGGAGAAGCTGTCAACGTGCTCTCTTCAGCTAGCGTCTTAAGCTGCCTGGCACAGATGTCAGGGAGAGAAACTTCTGTCACTTAATTCCTTTCTCTTAATGCTGTTTTGCACCTTGTCTAGGAAGGTAACTTGGGTTTCACTGAATAGTATTGGTTACAAGTGACTTAGAAATGACCCGAAAATCAGAAAGGAAAAGTGTAAATTTGGAGAAATGGAGCAGAAGAGGAAGATTGTTGCACAGTTGCTTTCTCAGGATGTATATCATAGCACATGTTGACTTAGAAAAAAGATAAAGCTTTTGTCAGGTGAAAATTAATTACATTTATGGATAATATTACAAATAAAGACATGAAATGCATACTCACAGAAGGGCATAGCGAATTTTCAGGAAAACCTCACAGATTGCAAGTGCAGGGATTTATTGATTTCCCCAAGTTGGAAACCAAGTCGTAATGTGGATTACAGCAGCCTGGATCTGATTTGCTTTAATGCAGCTGATAACTCGAGTGTACATTTAAATAGATACTGTGCCCACTTACAACTTGAATTAATAAGACAACAAAAAGGAAGGGCTGCAACCACGGGGCACTGCGACAGAGCAGGAAGTGCCGCTAGAGCGCAGGTGTTGGTCATTGCTGACCAGGATTTGGTGCAAGAGCACATCTGCATCGGAAGCGAGATCCTTCTGGCTCTTGGCTGAAAGAATAACTCTTTGTGAACGTCACGTGAGCGAACAGGACAGTTACGTCTTTGACCTAACAAAGAACCTTTTTTTTTTTTTTCCTTTTCTCAGTTGACATACATTTAGGAGCAGCGGTTTACTTGTAGAGCTGTAGCTGAGATCCGTGCAGCATGCACACACCATACGCTGCTATGGCGCAGCACCTTCCCCTGCGTCCTCTGTATAATAAAAAGTTAGTTCCCAGTAGAATAAAGATGACTCAAACTTACCAAAAGTTTAACTTTTTTTTTTTTTTTTTTTACCAATTCTCCAACATGCTTTACTTTAAAAAAAATGTAGCTTGCTGATATTTAAGATGAATGAAACCAGACTGGTTGCTTATAAAAAAAAAAAAAAAAAAAAAAAATTTTAAAAAAAAACAACAGTGAAAGCAAAATGCAGCAAGCTTTGACCAGCCGTGTCATCTGGAGAGCTTCCAAATTTCTGTGACAATATTTCACTAGAATGAGTAACCACAAAATCAAAGGAATTCAGGGAATGTCTCTCCAGTGAAAAGTTCTCTTCCTGTCTTGTCAGAAGGATTTAAAATCCATATCAAAAGGATTCACTCTAACAAAGAGAAAAGGCTCCATGGGAGAAAGTTAGCAAATGAAAAGGGTTTCTTTTTGGTTTTGCTTCACTGATGTATTTTTTTTAAGCAATTTATTTAATCAGCAAAATGTATTCACTGGGAGGTCAAATCTGTGTTCTCATGGAATTGGGAATGTATTATCTTTTCCTGCTGAATAGGAAGAATTTAGAAATGTGCAGCCTAATTCTCAGCTTATACACGAAGATTGGGAAGAGAAAATTGTTGTAGGGAGAGGCAGGAAGAGTTTTGGAGCTCTGCTCTCAGAAATAGAAGTTCAGTCTGAACAGTAGGTGGCAATGCCTTTCTGAAGCTAGGGAGGCTGAACCAGATGCGTGTGTAAACTCATCTGATGAACAAGATGAGCATGTAAAATAAACGGCTTTCTTTTCAACACTGACCTTCGAGAAACCTTTGGAAACATCTAATTCGACTTTGTCTGAATTCTGTTGTAGGTGCTTACGACGAGCTGAGATCGCCTTCTGCGTGCCTGGTGCTTGGAAAAGTTGTTAAAGGAGGGACTGGTTTGTTTGACCTCAAGCAACCGCTTACGTAGTGTTTTGCCTATAACTTAAGGATTCTGTTTGAAGTATTCACTGTAAGGTGCATGTGTATATCTGTGCCTGCAGTGTGTGTAACGAGTGCACACACTGTGTTTCCAGTTGTCTTCCCTGTGCCAACAGCTGCGTTGATCTGGCTACCTGATGGACCTAATCTAATTAATGGAAATGTTTGCACCTATAGGAGCTGTCCTTTGGCCCAAAGAAACATTTATTTACTGATCGTTAAGGTAAAAAATGGGATTATTGGCTTACGTGGAAAAGAATAAGATGAAATAGGCTGGCTGGGTTTCAGACAGGCTACGCAACAGCCTTGGCAGGCAGAAATCAGAGTAGAATCTGTTTATGCCATCTGAATTCTGTGGGGCAGAATTCCATCTGGGTGAGCGGTGCCAGTTGCCACGTGGTTGTGATACAGATTTCTTTGTTAGCCAAAGACATGAATTCAGAACTTTCCTGGGTTCTCCACGTATCTTCCGATGTCTGCCCTTGCAGCTTCTTTGTACGGAACAGATCCTGGCACAGCGAGAAGCGAGACGTTTGTAAAGGTTTTAATCCTTAAATGGCAGCGTGAGCAGCTGTGACAGTGACTGAACAAAACAGTCCTGTAAGAATTACTTAAAACAGAGTTTTCAAACTATTTTTGCGTAAAGTTTTATATCAAAAAGGATACTTAATAAAAGACGTTACAAAGAAATATTGTAGACGCGCTGTTCTGTGACCGTGTTACCGAGAGAATTTTGTCACGCGGCCAACAGCCATCGCTTTGATGTCTGCTAAATAGCCGGGAGCTATTATCTGCTCTTCAGAAATCAGACTTTCTTGCTTGTACATGTGTTTTAAATCAGACTGAAATGTTAAAATTCTATGGAGTTTGCTCGCTACCGTATGGGCGTGTTTTTTGACTGATTTCCACCCTCTGCCAATCCCCGTGGCACCCCTGAGCTAGCAGCTAAGTGCCAGGGCTCACTTAACCAGCTGAGGAGCTCCTGCTTCCAGTGGAGCTGCACTAAAGGGATTACATCAGATAGTGGGAGACATTGGCTGGGGATTGTGAAAGAGCCTCTGTGGGATATCTCGCTTGACTTCATTCTGCTTCAGACCTTTAAAACTGTGTCAAATGCACTGCAAATTGCACTGAAGCTCAACAAATGCATTAGACCAGTAGTTCTCCAGTTTCATTCTGCAGATTTCTTCGTAAAAGATTTCCTTGTGTCTTTCTCCAGCCTTAACACCTGCTAAGCATTTCTCAAAACCGTGTCACCACAGGAAGGAATTACTTGGATGCAGTTTTTCAAACGGTGAGATGGGAAGGAGCAAACGTAGTAACAAAAGATTGTGAATTTCAGACTGCAGCCTGTAGTGTTACAGACCACTTGCTGAGAAGTATCCCTAAGAGGTGGTCACAGTCCTGCTGCCAATACCACCTGTGCCACGTTTTCTACGTGGAGGTGTGGTATTCTGTAGCTCTGTAACGAGCTTAAGAGAACTCATTCATCCAAGTGTTCATATCACTTCTAAGGGAAACTAAGAGGTCACTGTGATTGTGTCGTGGTGATGAGCTGCCCGCGTTCCTATGGAGTCACAAAATAAAGAAGAACCTAGTGGTCTTATACGTGGGGTGAATCCAACTAGAGGTTTTGCATATTTGAAAAATACGTATGCGTGAAATGATTCTGAAGAGGAGGTGGGTCTTCTGAGCGATTTGAGGATGTCCTTTTTGAGGCATTAGTTTCCTTTTCTGTTGCTGCTTGCTTCTTCGGTGGTGAGAAGTACTGCTGGGTGCTGGTGGAGCAGCAGCCAGCCAGGTGCTTCAGGGGAACGAGAGGGGTGGACGCCAAGTGGGCAGTGAAGTGCCTGTAAATGTTGCACAGCCACGTTCTGAGAAAAGATACCGAAATGATTGTCCTTCAGTGAACGTTGTGTGCTGAAGAGCTGGTTCTTGGTCCCTGCAGAATCCGCTGTGCAGGAAATGGTGATGAATTCAGCAGGCAGGCATGCCACCAGGCTATCTACTAGTGAGGAGACTTGAAATAGAGCCCTTGGAAAGTCTGCTGGATGAAAGTCTGGGGCTGGTTGAGCCAAGCTTTTCTTTCAGTTCTGGTTGTCTTTGAAATCTAGGTAGAGGCCAGTATTTCTGATTGGTACTGTAATAAGTCAGACTTGTGGTGGTTTTGCCGTGCTAGGCAGCTGAACACCACAACCGCTCTCTCACTCCCCCTCCTCAGGTGAGGAGGGAAAGAAGTAAAGAACAACTCACGGGGTGAGATAAGGGTAATTTAATTAAAGAGAAAAAAATATTATTAAGGAAATATTGATTAAACAATTCAACTAAAGGGAAAAAAAGGGAAAGGGGAAGAGGGAGGGGGAAAGGGAATAACTAAACAAAACAAGTAAAGGCTGTGTGGCAGTGCAGAGGAAAGAAATTACTCTCTGCTTCCCACAAATGAGCGATGCTTGACCACGTCCTTGAAGCAGGGCCTCAACGCACGTAGCCGGTGTTCGGGAGGAGGACAGACGTTTTCACAACGAGAGCCCACCCCTCCCCTCTTCTTCCTTTTTCCACCTTTTATTGCTGAGTGTGACTCCATATGGTATGGAATATCCCTTTGGTTGGTTTAGGTCAGCTGCCCTGCTGATGTTTCTTTCTCACTTCTTTGCCCACCCCCTAGGAGGGTCAGAGAGAGCCCTGATGCTGTGCCAGCACTGCTCAGCAGCAGACACAACACCGGTGTGATACCACTGCTGTTCTAGCTCCCAGTGCAGAGCGCAGCACTGTATGGGCTGCTGCAGGGAAAGGTAACATCCCAGCCAGACCCAGTACACTTATTTCTCCAGGAAAGCCCCTAACATTACAATCCAGATCTTAACTGCTGTCTGCTGAGAAAAAAAAAAGTAGGTGGCTGCTCCTGGGGACAAGAGGGAGAGGGGAGAGAGTATGGCAGGGCCTCAGCTGTGTCTAGGGGTGGAGAAACATGTGCATTTTGGCACATAAGTGGGGTTACACTGTGATTCTCCATGCTCTGTAGTGGAAGAAGGGCAGCTGAGGTAGCAATTACTGCTAATCCGTAGGGTGAGCATGTTGGCTACGGGCTCAACTGCACTTTCTTCTGAGACAGGAAGGGTTTGAATTTTCTTGACATTCATGCGTGCAGAAAATAGAAATAGAAGCAATGTCTGGCTTCCTGTGCTCAGAAAATGTTTCTATTCGTATGACACGGAGTTCTCTGCAGCCAGACCTCGCGTGTCTTGCAGTTTTTTTTTCTTCCTTGCTCCTCACAACAGTTCCTGGTGCTGTACGGTTCTTTTTGAGGATGTGAGCTACCTGCCCTCAGCCTCCTGGGAGAGGGCTCTAATATGGTGCTCTTGCTGCTTTTGTAATTGTACAAAACAGAGAAGCAGGGGCCCTAAGAGTTGGCAGTAGATGTGATTTCATAGAGGAGAGGAGATTGTGATTGAAAGGATGCAAAAATGGCTAGAATGCCACTTTAGAGGTTTTAGAATGAGAATTAAGCTTTGCCAATATTTAAATCAGAATTCATCATGGGGATGGCGCACACACAATGTGTTACTGCTCTGGCTCAGAATTCAGTGTATTTTTTTTTTCTGTAGATTTCCTTTTTTTTCTATTTTCTGCCCTGGTTCTCTCTAGCGGCGGATGAAGCTCGATGAGTAAGAAGTGGCGAAGAACCGCGACAAACAGCCCTGAGAACCCCTCCTGCTGTTTCTGACTGTTTTCCGCAGGCTCGGTTGGAACGCACACTATTCACGAGTCTTTCTTCAAATGTCTTTGACTTTGTGATTTTGACCATTATCAAAAATCATGCAAGACTAGTACTCAATGGTGAAACTTCGACGATTTCCTGTGGTTTATGCATATACGCTGCGCTTCCTTTTGTAGGTGATGTCGCAGTCAGGCGCAGGTGGCACTGTAATGCTTTTTCCACAGAAACGAGCTGCTCTCTTAATGATCTTCAGCGCTGGATGGTGCCAAGTTACCTGAAGACTGTGAAAACGCAGCGAGAGAAGAAAAAGTGGCTTACAAAGCTGCTTTCTAAATGTGTTCTCTCCATTAACGGTACCACGCGATCTGTCTGGCACGCTGAAGGTTTTAAGTTTGGCTGAATGTGCGCTCCGGGAGTTGGTTGGTTAGCATATGCAGATCCGAAAGCTGGGGGAAGAGGATGTAATAGATTTAAAAGCATTTAAAACTGTAGTGAAAGGGACTCATGGTTATTGAGACAGGAAGGGAAGAAGCAATCCTCAAAAATCTTGGATGTCTTCTGGTCGTGCTTGCTTTGCTGTTGTGTCCTGGTTGTGTGGTGCAAAAGACCAACCGACTGGTTCAGATTTGTTACAGGCAAGACAGGGCTAACAAATGTTTTCCTTCTGTTGGTAATGTTCAATCAGTTTGCCTTTATTTGTGCAGCAGTTGGAAAGTGAGCTACACTGAAGCTTAATAAATCATAATCGGAGGCGTGGTCGTGTCAGTACGCCATAAAAAAATAAATCCAAATTGGGCAACAAGAACACTCACAAATAGGAATTAGTGCTGCTTTCATCTCAGAAATGAAGCTGAATATTGGAAGACAAGGAGCAGAAAAGTTTGTTTGTGTGGTGCTTGTGTATGTCAGTGACCGAGCAGCGGCACAGCTCTGGAAGATCTTTAACCACCCAGAGCCTTTCTTGCACAAGCCACTTGAAGTGTGCTGCTAAGCGCTGAAGTCTGGATGCTAAATCCTTAGCAGATGAGCTAAGGGTTTTGGCAGGCACCCGGGCGTGTGGCACCTTGGGGACACTTCGCACAAGGTCACACTGGGGTGGCCCGACCACACGCCCGGCTCCAGCTGGTGCAGCTGGCTGCGGGCAGGTCGGGCCAGGGCAAAACCTTTCTCTTCTCCAGGATTAGGTGACACGGGACAACTTGTGGACTTCGCTCACAAAGGCGGAGATGTGGAAAGTGTTACGAAGGTTTCCATGCTGAACGTGGCAGTCTTGACCTTGGGGTAGATGTGAAGGCTGCGGTCCTTAGGTGTGAAGACAAGCGCTGTGTGGTAGGTGAGGAGACCGGTGACTTAGCCAGACAGGAGTCTTCGAAACCTTGTTTGGCTTCAGCCCCTGCTTCTCCTGCAGTTTATGCAGCGTGGAAGCTTCCTCACCCTAAAGACTTCCCCTGATCTGGTGGGAGGTGTCCCTGCCCCTGGCAAAGGGGGGTGGAACTGGATGATCCTTAAGGTCTCTGCCAACCCAAACCACGCTGAGACTCCTGAGGTTGTGTGTTTTAGTTAAGGGCATAATAGTAATGTAACTAAAAAAGAGCAAATGCAGCTTCTAAGTACAGCCAGGGAAGAGGAGGCGTGGTTGTTCCTAAAAGGCGAGTGTTGAGAGCAGTCACTGAGGATGGGGGAGGCTGGATTTCGGCCCTGTGTGGTGCCCCGTGGGGATTCAGTGATCACTGAGGATGTGGGAGGCTGGGTTTTGGCTCTGTGTGGTGCCCCGTGGGGATTCAGCCTGCCTCCTGAGCACCCCAACCACCAGCTTGAGCATGGGACAGGGGAGCTTCAGTTTTCCTGCTGTGAAGCTGCTGCTGGAAGTAACACACTGATTGTAGGGATAGGAAAGGGAGGAGTTCCGTGTTCCCAGGGGAATGTAGGGAAAACTAGGCCATGCAGTCCCTTGGGCTTTCTTGGAAGATGAGAAATCTTCTTCCTTGTGCTGCCTCACCCAAGAGGGCAGAGAGAAATCCAGCCTCCGGACAGGATTATGGCAATCTTTCTTTTTTTTCCCTCCCAGGGTTTTAAGGCACTCTGCTGGGATGTGAAAGACAAGGGTTTGAGGTCTCGCAGGCAGAAGAGGGTTACTGAAGGCCTGTATTAAGAGATGTAGCTGTCCCCTAGGTGAGGCAGCCGCCCAGCTGCTCTGCCTTCGCCTTTCTGTTGCTCCCAGTTTGTTCTGTAGCGTCGTACTGGTTTGGTGAGACCCAGAGGATGCTGCTGGTGGGAGGTGGACAGTGCTAGAGCAACACAGGTGCCTGGATGCTGAGCCATCGGGGTGTTTGGGGGCATGATGCTGTGGGATGAGAAGTCACAGTACTTCCAGAGCTCTGGTGGTTGCAAGGCCAAGGGGCAGAGGCTTGTAGCAATGCAACATTGACCAAGGCTGCCCAGCAAGGCTGTGGAGTCTCCCCCTGCTTGGGGACCTCCAGGAGCTGCCTGGACATGGGGCTGGGCCCCCTGCTCAGGGTGGCCCTGCTGGGGCAGGGCTCGGAGCAGAAGGCCCCAGTGGCCCCTGCCAGCCTCAGGCATCCCGTGGTTGTGTGCAGGGTTCCTCATGTGGTTGTGTGCAGGGTGCAGGTGTTGCAGCACATCTCCCCTGGAGGTCCGTGCCACCCCGCGCAGCCGCCGAACCAAGCAGAGCTGTTGGCAAGAGCGAGCTGGAGAGCCTGCTCCCGCTCCAGCGGATGTCACAGAGCCAGGATTAAGCAAGCTGCTCGTTAATGATCTTTTACAGTTTTCTGGCTGGGATCCCTCAGAAGAGTCGACGATGCAATTGTGCTGGAAAAGGTGAGGATGTCGGGCTGTTCCCGTCTTCTGGGTGCAGCGTGCTCGGCCAGCTTTGGGAACAGGAATGTCCCCGACCTCCCCGTGGGGCTGCGCTGGCTCTGGTGGGGCTGCAGCCTGCTCCGTAGGATCGCTGCCGCAGTTGTTTGGGTTCTGGAGCCCTGCCTAGCGCTACGGCGAGGGTAACGAGTGATCAAGGCGTACGAGCGGAACATTAACGCAGGCTGCAATAAATACGCAGATGCATTATTAATGGCACATTAAAACCAGGAGGGTGAGTAGAGCAAATCGCGCGCTGACAGCACAGCAGCTCTGCAGAAAACTCCCAGGGCAATACGTTGGACGGAAATCAATGCTCTGTAAAACACTTCAATCGGGGGTGCTTCTGCTTTCCATTACCCTCTATTTCCGCTGCACGGGAGCCTGCGTTATTTCTGGGAGGTGCGGAATCGTAGAGAAGAGGTTCGGCTCCGCTGGCCTCGTGTGTGTAAATAATTCTGCAAAACGGGGCTGCGCCCTCAATCAATAGCAACTTAATGGATGTTCTTTAATTGGGGACGGAGCTTCAGACCTGAATTTCGACGGGAGGGGGAAGACGGCTGGGGCTGGGCTCCTGCTGTCACCAAGCTGAGGCTGGGCAGGATTTGGGGCTGGCTGCAGACTTTCCTCTTGCCTTGGAGCTTTGTGGTGCAGGTGGGGCCGAGTTAGGGACCAGAAGGATCCCTCAGGGCCTTAGGAACAAGAAGCACTGCTGACCAGCTCAGAGGAACAAGGAGGTCCAGGTGCTGCCCCTGCTGTTTCAGGGCTCTCCTCTGCTGCTGCTGCCCTTCAGGCGAGAGGCTGGAAGCTGAAGTCCCGGCGCTGTAACCCTTTGGGTGAGCTCTTCCCTGCTGCTTGACAAGGACCGAAGGCGGTATCCGAAGCTCACGCAGCAGCTCTCGTGTTTTACATCATGTTTTGGGGTCAGGCCAGGGCTCTGGGGGGATGAGTGGTGCTGAAGCAGCTGTTTTAAGATTCTGACGCCTCCGCTCTTCCACCTACCGGGGCTGCTCCCTTATCTGTGTGGACGATTACAAGCCTGGGACTCTCTTCATTCATCTGAGCTGGAGCTAATGCCCACCCACCTGCTCCAGCTCCCTTTCAGTAGGAAACCAAAGCCCTGCACCCACGCTGCTGGCTGAGAGATCTGGAGGGCTCCAGCTCCTGCCTAGGACAACTTAAATGTCTCTGCTAAAAACTGTGGGGCAGGAGCTTGCTCTTCGCTTTTCTTTGACCTGTGACTGACTCAAACCATCTCCCCATGGCCCAGCCCCATCGAAGTTGGGTTGGCCGAGGTCCCCGCTGGGATGGGGCTGGGGGACGGCTCACAAAGCTGAGCAGGGCTGGAGTGGAAACCACCGAGTGCCCTCCTTGCCCAAATTCCTCCCCTGCCTCTCATCCATCGCTCCTGGGCCCCCGGCTGCGGGGGCCATGACCACAGGAGGCCCCTGCGCCCTCAGGGGCAGGCAGGAGCACTGGAAGCGACACCCATTTATTCCTTTCTGTCCGGGGAAATCCCCTTCCTCCAACCTTACAGCCGGGGGAGACAAACTGAAATAACCTGAGGGTTTTGTTGTGCTGCTGGCTGGCCCCAAGCGCGGTGTGGGGCTTTGCGGCACCGCAGGGGAAGCACAGGTGGGAAGGGAAAGGGCTGGGGCTGTTGTACGCAGCCACACGGGATCAACATTTTCGGCTCCTCGGCTCTCTGCTAGTTTGTGAGGGAAATATTTAGGATGAGACTTGAGTTTTTGACACAACATTGATGTAGCTAGGAAAAAAAAAACTGGAAAAGTGGAGTTGTTCCAGGGAAAACTGTTACTAAGCAAAGTTTTCTTCAGCATGATGAAATGAGAGTGCAATAGGAGTTGGACTCCCCAGCGCTGCATCTTATGTAAAATAGAGTTTTACAGATGAGGGAGCTGGAACGCCGAGGGGAGGAACACAGCCTTTCTCAAGGGTTGGCTTGACTTTGGCTTTTCACCTCCTTGGGTCACAAAAACAAAACTCAAACCCAAACAAACCCCTGAGCACGGTCCCAGTTTTCCGGGTACGACGCAGCCAGATGGGTTGTTTACTGTCAACCAAAGGATTTCAGCTGAGCCTTGGTGCAGGGGGGGAAATAAAAATAAATTTTAAAAAAATTGGGGGTGGTCTTAGATGTGAAAAGGTTTGTACCATATCAGAATAAAACCATTTTTCAACGTTTTCACTTCTCTTTGATTTTTTTTTTTTCTTTCTCCCTAGCATTATTTTCTAAACCCGGCTTCAGTCAGTGGAGGAGTGTCATGGATATGAGTGAGTTCATTCACCGCGTAATAAATCATTTGGGAAACATCCGCATGCAATTAAATAAGGAAAACTTGAGATGGATGGATGCTGCTGGGGCTCGAGTTACTTGGAAAAACGCAGCTTGTCCTTTCTGGGGCTGTTTGTCCCTCCTGGAAAATTGATATTAAGCATTTGTGTACTCATCAGCTGGAATCCCACTGCTAGAGCCCCAAACCCACCCCTAATGTGCCCCTCGCCACCATCACTCCGGCCGCCACCTCTGTCCTCACTCAGGGACACCTCGGCGTGAGCGAGTGGGACATGCTGGCTCGGTGAAAGGGAGGCTGGCCTCTTCGCAGGAGAGAAGTGGGAAGGGGAGGCTGGAAAGCCGTGACCTCTTCCCCTTCCCACCTCCCAAACGTGGGGAAGGCTGCGCCCCTCTGCCCCACTCGCCCCTGCTCGGTGGTTCCTCGCCGCCGCTGCTGCTGCACGCCTCTTCCCGACATGTTGAAACGCTTTGGGCTTCCCCCAGAGGCTGCAGACGTCCACCGCAGGGCTTTCACCTCTGCTTTCTGCCGCGGCAATGCCAGGAATTGACTCCTTCGCACCCAGCTGCTGCTTCTGGCCGGCGGTGGAGAGCAGCCCTGCGCCCAGCTGCAGGGAAGTGCTGCTTTGGCTGCTCAGGGAAGGCTTTAAGTGATCCCAGGGGAGGAGGTGATGCAATTTCCTTCTCTTCCCCATTTCCTTGGAGGCTGCACTCAATCTTAACTCTATTTTTTTTTTTCTTATTTTTTTCCAATGCAAATGTAAAAATTGAGACTTTTTTATTATTATTTTTCATGGGAGAGTATTCCTTGAGAAGCTCTCTCCTTAGGCTGAGACTTCTGTATTATGTTACTGGTAGCCACTGGCTTTTGGGATGCAAAAAACTTCTTCAGACATTAACCAGGGCACTTATATTTGATTGGAGGGCCGGTGAGGATTCCTGTAGTCCTGCGTGGTGCCAACAACACCACCGCAGTCACTGCATCCTGTGTCGTGCCTCTGATTTCTTCGTGAGACCTTACAAGGCTTAGAAATTGAGTTTTCAGTCATGGTATGATTGAAAGCGGTAAGAATTTAGAGGGGGAGATGTTGTATGGTGTGTTACAGTGACTGTTTGGGACAACAGGCTGGGAAATGGAAGTGGAAAGGACGAGTGGCGTCCACGCACTGCCGTAACTGCTGGGTTTAGTGTCTTTGATGGGGGTGAAGGTTGCTCTGTCACTGCCAGGCTTTTCCCACTGTGTCAGAAAAATACATCAGCGACTGACCCTTACATGCTTCCGTGAAGCCTTCCAGGTCTACCAGAAGGCTTCCAAGACTTCTTAACCATGCATCTTTGCAGTGACACGCATGTATGCCAGCCAAGCAGCGATTACCACAGTGCATGACCTGAAAATGGGACCAAGTGCTGGATGTGGGGTAACACAAAGGTGAGCTCCTAGCCAGCGTGGGTGTTTTTGTGCTGTGGTTTGCATTGCTTCTTTTATTTGTCTGGCTCAACAGCAGAAGTGCTGCCACAAATAAAATGCTGTCTCTGGTTATCTGAGAACTGGTGCAGAGCATCTCAGGCTCCCTTTCCACGCTGCTCCAAAGCGGTGAGGCCAGAGCACCTCCAAGTTGCCCAGACGCTAAGGGGAAGGGGAAAGCTGTGTGCTCAAGAGCAAGTGTTCATAATGCTCACAAGATCTGGGCTCTGTTCCCAGCTCAAACACAGATGTCTCATGTGATCTCAGACAAATCACATCACTTCTCATGCACGGGGGGAGATGCAGCTGATACTCCTTTAATAGTTTCGCAGAACACTTTGAGGTTTGCCAGCAGAAGCCACTGCTTCTAAGTAAGGGCTAATAAACCTGCTTCCTGACTGCATTTGCTGTGCATTTCGGCTTCAATTCTGGTCGCCTCAGAGACACAACGTGCTGTTTGTGCTGAACTCTGAGAGCCCCGTGAAGAGCTCGCTGGCACAGTTGAGTCAGTTCTTGTTTTAGCACCCTGCAAACCAGAGTCATCCTGCATTTTGCTCAGCTTGGCAAGAACAGAATTATGGCTAGGAAGCAGTCTGTCCAAGCTCCTTACTATATTGTCTGACTGAGATAGACGAGGCATTTCTGTAAGCATTTCTGTCTTTGTCATGCACAAGTCCTTTGCTTTGCTGGTCTGAGGAAGAGGGAACATTTCCTAGCACCGGAGCTGTCACCACCTGTGAGCACCAGCTGTGCTTTTAGCATAACGGTTCTCAGTTCTCTTCCCTGCCTTCTGACCACTGGGAATTGTCTTGGTCCAGACTCTGAGATGATGGATCCAAGTTGGATCTGGAGCCTAACAAACCACTGCCCTTTCCTCTTGGCTTTTTGCATTTGCTGTTCAGTTTGGGGCCAGTCCAGAAAGCCCCAAGGATGTGTGATTCTGTGCCTGCAAACCTTGATGGTTTGGCGGAGGACTTGGGTGTTTTTGCGGCAGTCCATGCTTTAGCATCCCACAGACTGCTATAATCTGCTCTGCCCTGCCTGACAAGAAGAGTAGGGTGTTTGGGAAGCAGTCCATCTGAATGCAGCTCCGTCTGCCAGATAATCCCCTTCTGGGAGCGGGAGGTGTGATGAGGCACTGACGAGGTTTAACTCAATTCCCAGACATCGATTACACTTGGTCTCTGTAGTGTTTTACAGGGAAATAGTCCTTACACTAAACTTTGCAAAAGAAAAAATACCCAGGAATCAACCGAGTCCCTGAGGGAAAGGAGCAGAGGAATATTTTAGGTTTCCTCAGTTGCTAGGTAGACCCCCAGCCCGACCTGTATCATCACTGCACCACTTAAAGCTGGGCTTGGTGTTGCAGTGCAAGACGCTGGCTTAGGTGCCTTCTCTATTTTTAATCAGTTTCAGCTGATGACTCCAGAGCAGAAACCCAAACCATATCTTCCCCATGGCAGGAAGTCCCCATGAGATCACAGCATCACAGAATTGTAGGGGTTGGAAGGGACCTCAAGAGACCATCGGGTCCAACCCCCCTGCCTAGAGCGGGTTGCCCAGGTAGGTGTCCAGATGGGCCTTGAATATCTCCAGAGAAGGAGACTCCACAGCCTCCCTGGGCAGCCTGTCCCAGTGCTCTGTCACCCTCACCGTGAAGAAGTTCTTTCGCGTGTTGGTGCGAAACTTCCTGGGCTCCATTTTGTGGCCACTGCCCCTTGTCCTGTCCCCACAAACCACTGAAAAGAGGTTGGGCAAATCCCTCTGTCTCCCACACTTCAGGTATTTATAAACATTGATAAGATCCTCTCTCAGTCTTCTCTTAAGGCTGAACAGACCCAGGTCTCTCAGCCTTTCCTCACAGGGGAGATGCTCCAGGCCCTGTATCATCTTTGTGGCCCTCTGCCAGGCTCTTTCCAGGAGATCCCCGTCCTTTTTCTACTGGGGAGAAAACACAGACCACCAACATGGGGGCACAGCATGTGTGGGTCCCGATGGACAGGGGTGTCTTCAGACGCAAGGCAGCACAAGTCTGGGCAATTCTTGAGAAACCCCTGCTCTGCCAGGTCACTGCCAACATAGCCCTTCCTCTCCCCATCAACCCATAGGCCTGGTCTTCCCCAACCCCGTGCTTTTTTGTCTCCTGTGTGCCTCACAAGGCCCAGGGGGTCCCGTCTGTGTCCATAACCACCCGAGGGGAGGCTGCAGGGAGCACGGGGCCAGGCCCTCGTCACAGTGCCTGGGGCCAGGCCAAGAGGAGCCCAGGAGCTCTGAGCACCAGGCAGCCCTGCTGGGGCCCTGAATTTGCTCACCCATTAGCCAGCTGGGCTTTGGTTGTTTTTAGTTTTCTATTGGGAATTCACTAGGTCAAAGTGTGAACTCGTGTGTATTTCCCCTGCCTCTTCGATGACCCTATGGAGAATTTGGAAACAGGTTGGACTGAGTGGCTTCATCCAACAGCAGACACCTTCAGCTCTGACCAGGCTCTTCCCTTCTCCCGGTATGAAATCACAGCTCGCCCCAAAGGCTTGGGTGACAAAGGAATGGCAATTTTCTAAATCTGCTCCAAAAGGTTTGTGTTTGATTTTCCAGCTGTGATTGCTTCCCCCTCTAAAAAAAGCCACAAAGGTGATAACTTTCATGCCTTTATGTCACGCAGCGACAGGAGCCTTCTCACAGAGGTCTGAATTCTTGAAAACTGTTTTTGTTTGTGAAAGAGGAAGTTTCTTACTGTGAGCATTACAGGGAAGGACTTCAAATCAGAACTCAGATCACTGAAGGCAGAAAACAAAGTAAACTCCCCGTGTGTTACTTTTAGGAAATCTTACCGTATTGGGTATCCTCAGAGTATGATTTTCTGGGATAATTAATACTAAAAGTAAAGAAACACTTCATTTAGTTAGTAGTAAAGAACTAGGAAGATGAAAAAAGATAAAGATGATCGAATGGGAGGAAGGAACGAATGATTTGGGTTTCCAATCAGCAAATCCATGGATATATATCTTTTCAATGGAAAGGTGGAAATTATTCCTGAGTAACCAGAGGCCAAACCATTGAGCTGCTTTATATCCTGTGTCACTTTTGTCACCACCACCTCCTGCTGAGAGGTTTGTCACCAGTTTGTCACCACTGCCCTCCATCAGCATCCCTGCCTGCCCATCGCCCTTGACTGCTGGCTTGGATGGAGCTACCAGGAAGGTGGGATTCCCAGCTATGGATGTTTTTTCCTGCTTGGATTTTTTTTTTTTTTTTGTATGATTCCCCAACCAGTGTCTCTGAGGCTCCAAGGTCCAGGATGCACTTTTGGGAGCGCTGGACTTGCCATGCAGGGAGGAAAGCAGGGACAAGGACACAGCTGTGATAGCTCTGCAGGGCAATGCCACCGTGAAAACACGCCCAAGGCTGCACAGAAGGAGGAAGGTGGAGATTTCCTACAGATAACATGAAGAAGCACAGTGTTTGCAGCAGGTCTGTGAGCTTCCCCGCTGGTGTGGCCGTGGGACACGAGCTCTGGGGTCACCAACGGAGAGGGGAAAGCCAATGTCACCCCTCCTCCTTCTCCTGCAGCTGCTGGGTTGGGGATGAGTCCTTTGGACCCCAGGACGATGTGAGAGAGCTAATCATTAACTGCTGGAACAAAATGCTCTCTCCTTAGGTGAGGTTTTACTGCCTGGGAAATACCAATATATGGGGTTTACTTTGAAAATATCAGAGGGGAAGGATGGTTAACACAGCTTTGTCATCATTCTGTGCAGGATTTGCCAGAGAGGGGACAGCAAGGGCTGGAGGGCCCTGATCAGTGTCCTGAATCCCATTGTCCCTAAACCCCACTGCCTCTGTGTCTTCCCACCCTGAAACATTTATTTCTGCCTCTGCATCCTTCAGTCCATGTCTCAGCATATTCCCCATTCCCCAGCTCCTCCTAATGGTGCCAGCTTCCTTGGTTTTTGTTTTTTGGTTGTTTCTGTGAGGGGCTGCTGGCTGAGATCCAGCATGCGCTGAGGCTGTCCCAGATGTGCAGCTCATCCAACTTCCCTGTGGCCCTATCCACTTGTCATGAACTAACCCCCCCTCCCCCCAAACAGAGTCTTTGCACAGCAGAGCTGGCTGAAATCAGCTCCTAGACCTAAAATGTTCCAGGACTGGAAGCCAAACATGAAGGGCTACTTTTGAAGATGGAACCAGGCTTAAATATATATATATGTGATAAGGGTTTGATACTGGCTTCATGAAAGGCTTAAATGCCACCACTCATGGGTAGTTGTTAGCAGGGAAGAAGAAGGCAAAGATGGAGGGGAGGAAAGTGCCCTTAGAAAGGGCTCTCTGCTCCCACCTGTACCCCAACACTAACAATTTAACATACATACCCTGAGCCATTGCAAAGCTGGGAATACAGAACTCAGTGTGGGCTCTTTCAGGCCTGTTCGAGGACAACCCAAACCCATCCCAGCCCTGGGTCTGTCTGGGAGATGGGTTTTGCAGGCTTAAATAAAGCCTACCCCTTCCAAGCACAGCTGGTGAGACGAGGACACCTCCACTAGTGCTCCATGGCCAGAAGATAAAAGAGCTCACAACAGATGAAGACAGTCAGAATTTGGAGGCTTTTCTCATTCCTCACAAGCAATCATTCATCACACTGGGTTGGGACCGCATTTTCCCATCCCATTCCAAGCTACCTGCTTGCTCTCCATCCCACATCAATCCCATATGAATCGATGGAGTGGTGGGGAGCAGGTAGGGACATCCCTGGAGACGTTTCATGGCTGGTGTCTGCAGGGTGTGAGACCATTGGCACTCAGCAGCTGTGATCAGCTCTCCGGCTTAGCAGTGGTGTGACTGATTAACAGGCTGTTTGTATTGCACCAGGGGATTTTTAAAAGTCTTATCTCCAGGCTGAGAGACAAACCTTTTTGTTCTTCTGGCTGCTACAAAGGAGACACGCCGCTTTCTCATGGATCCTTCATTTTTTTTTTCTCATTATTATTTTTTTTGGTGATGCGATCACTTCTTGTTAGCGGAAGCAGAGCAGTTATCTCCAACCTGTTATCTCTAAAACATTCGATAGTATGTGTTTTTTTCTTCTTCCTCCACAGGGGAGGAGGCATTATATCACTTCAACTTTTCAGGAAAGATTTAGATGCAAATAATACTCCTAGTGAGCAAACAGGAAGCGTTGGACCCACTGACCCACCTTTAAAAAAAATGCACAGCTCTGAGTTTGCAGACGATTATGCATATGAAAACATATAATAAAACCAAGTCCACCTAGTCATGAAGAAGTTAATTGCAGTGGTTTCTTTGCTGAACAAACTAACAATTCCTGCAAACAACAAGGCTGAGGTTTGCCTGGACATCTGCATGTTCATTTATGCTGACTATGAGTGCAATGAGACCGGTGGCTGCATTTGCAGTGCCTTTACGAGGCTGTGAATAAGTAGCTGAGAAGGATCAAAGAGCAATGTCCCCATGGCCCTGCACATGCAGTTGCCTTTATGTCCATCCAGACAAACAACAGAGCAAGGCTTTCCTCTGAGAAACCAAGGCTGCAGCTTTTCTGGCTCTGATGAAGACGGTTCAAAAAACAGAGCCTGGAGCTGGAGGAGACACATCTCAGTGATGGAGAGCTGTGGGAAATGAAGTGTGATTTATGAGGAGATTTAGAGGTTGCAGCCAGGGAGTTTGGCTGAGGGCAGAGAAAAAGCTGCTCCAGTCACTGAGAGACGAGAGGTCTCTCCACAGAGAGAGTACTGGTTCCCCACAGATCTCACCCCACAGAAGTACTTGTTCCCAAATGCTTACTTGGCTGAGAATTTAAAACCACCACAATTCTGGGTTAAGCAAATTAATTGTTGCCTATCTATTAGGAAAGACGCCTTCACCAGAGTACCTGCTTTTGGCAGAGAAAAATACACTTGGAAAATGATGCAAAGTTTTACCTTGGAAACACTGGCTTCCCACACCTGTGTGGCTTTGAAGAGCAGGACTAGCCACATCCAGCAGCCCTGGGGCAGGTCAGGCTGCCAAAAGAGGGATTTCAGGAAAGGCAGCAGTGTCTGGCTCAAGCAGCAGCTGTGAAGAGTCCAAACTGATGCTCAGGGGATGGCCAGGACAGTTTCACAGCAGGAGCCACCTCTCACCTTTCTCTTCAATCACCCTCTCTCTGCTCCAGGTGCAGGATGAATGAATTCCCACTCCTTTCGTCACCAATTCATTCAAATATCCACTGAGCAGCTGCAGCTTTGTTGGAGACCAATATTGGGCTACTGAGATTTTTGTCCCAACACAATGCGACTGCTTTTAGGAAGTCTCCAACCCCTTGTGCCCAATCCTGTTGCATAGTGCTCTTAGAATCTGGGCTTCTGAGTTACCAGACTGATTTTCCATTGTTTTATTATCATTGCTTAATGTGGACATGGTTAGCTGGTTCAGGGCAATATGTGACTACAAGGACATCCAGTTTATAGTATCACCCCTCTGCATAGCAGTGGTGACAAGAACCTGCACTCACCATGCCGTGATGTGCAAACCAACAGTGGTTCCTTCTTCTCACTCCACCACAAAAAAGAAAACAACAACAACAAAAGTCTTGAAGGCCAGAGGGAGACTCGTCCCCATTTTTATTACAGCCTGAAGTATACACATGTGCAACTCTCCTGAGCAAATCCCTTCAATAGGAAACCAATTTTCTCACTCAGCTGAATGCCAGCAAGCTCCTGGGAGAAAGAGTTTGAGGGATTTGAAGTCCAGCAGTTGAATGCAAATTAATTCTGGTACATACTGAAGTTTTTCTTTATTTCATTCGTACTTTGGCTGATACTGCTGGGTGACATGTTGCAGGAACCCCGGAGTCTCTGCCTTCTGGTCCTTGTAGCTTCTCCCCATCACCTTCATCACCCTCCTGGCAGGTTGAGCTCTATCTGTCACCCCTTGTCAGGAAGACAATCAACGTAGTCAATATTGACTGGAGGTGGAATAGATGATTTATCTCAGTTCTTCAGCTTTATGACCTATTCTTCTTACAATTAAGGATTTGTAGTCTATTCACAGGGCTACCACCATCAGTGGAGATGTAAATTTATGGTGGGCGCTGTCTGCTGGCCTTCCCTACCTCCAGGCCCATCAGTGACCCAGCACAGTGGTGGTGAGGAGCTGCAGAAGCAGGTGATTCTGGAAGCCCTTTATACCAAAATTTAGTACCATGATGATGTTTTCACCCTCAGGTCTGACCTTCACCACCCGTTACACCAGGTTGCTGGCAATAGACAAGCACAAATCGCAGGGCAGGTCTTGCTTCAGCAGGCATCTTGGCGGAGGCCTGGAGCAGGCCCACTAGGTGTAGGTCATGCAGCGGGTCACAGAGCTGTGATCACCTCATTTTAGGGTTTGGCTGCTATCTCTGTCACTTCTGGGAATGCTTGTAACCTTGAACAGGCAGGCCAAATCCAGACAGGCCTGAGTCTTAAGGCCTCATGTAGGGACAAACTGTTTTCAGCTAATTCTCCCCCCCCCCCCCAGCACACAGGCATGTTCCAGCAGAGCCGGGCTTACGAACACCATAAATTTAGGCAGGAGATCATCCGACATCTGGTCATAAAAAAATGAGGAATTGATGACTCAATGAATTATTTTGCTCTTTCACCATATCTAGATTCTGATCTACATTAGCTAAACCAGCCAGGGCAAGTTTTCTAAATTGATTGTAAATTGACCTAATTAGAGCATTAAGAGGACATAATGGAAATGTACTTAACCCAATTTAACCCTTCCTTAAATCAATTACACTAGAATTTAGTAATTTGCAGACAAGCTAAACCAATTTAAGAAAGAGTTAAGACAGGTTACGTATCCTTGTAGTGCAGGTCCATATCACTTCAGGCAAATTAAACTCCATCTAGTGCATATTTCCCTGTAGCCAGACCCCAGCCAATGTCACCCAATAATATACGCTTAATTGATTCATAAACTCAAGCTTTTAAGGCCAGAAGTGACAATGACTGCCAGGCCAACACAAGCCATGGCATCTCATTTTGTTCCACCTACACCTCACCCACTACTTCTTGTTTGAGTAAACCAGTCATGCTGAACTCCCCTTCTTTAGGAACTTGAGGGTCTTCTGCCCCAGCTTGTGAACTGATCTGCTCCCATCCCATGTGGATACTGCAGGTGGCCTCCAGTCATGTGATCACAGAATCATTAAGGTTGGAAAAGACCTTCAAGACCATCTGGTCCAACCACCCCCCTACCACCAATGTCAGCACTAAACCTTGTCCCCAAGCACCAGGCCCAACCTTTCCTTGAACACCCTCAGGGACGGTGATGCCACCCCCTCTCTGGGCAACCCATCCCAATGCCTGACTGCTCTTTCTGAGATGAAATGTCTCCCAGTTTCCAACCTGAACCTCCCCTGGCACAACTTGAGACCATTCCCTCTAAGTCCTATCGCTCGTTATCTGCAAGAAGAGGCCGACCCCCAGCTCCATCAGGTGGTTGTAGAGAGCAATGAGATCTCCCCTGAGCCTCCTCTTCTCCATGCTAAACAAACCTAGCTCCCTCAGCCGCTCCTCAAAGGACTTGTGATCTGATACAAACACCCCAACATTAAGCTGTGATGGCATGTGATAGATATCTGACAAGTCATGCGGTGTGGGAGAAGTCATTCTGCTTCAGGGCAGGAGGACAGCAGATAATCTGTTAAAACACTCCTTTCAGAGAGCATCTGTCTTAATCTGAAGACCTCAGAAGAATGGGGAAAACATTGGAGCAGACTACCTGTGGACCTGTGGCTATAGCTGCAAACATTAGCTGAGATTCCCATCTGAGTTAGTCTGGCCTCAGCTTATGCTCACTGGTTCTTCCGCTGCCTTTTCTGCCTGTTTTGAAGAGCACTTTATATGGGTTTTGCTTGCGGTTATTTTTTTTCTTCTCTGTGAAGGCATGTCAGCTTTTTAATCATTATAAGCAATGTTACCATCCATGACTAGCAATTGCTGTTGTTAAAGATAATAGGGAAAGACAAAATTATGTGCGCATCAGGCAGTGGGTAGGACAGATGGGTGCTTGCCAAGCTGCTAAGACTTGGTTAATTAGGGGCTGCATACATTTTCTGAGGAATCGCTCTGAGCTTGGAAAGATTAAGATGAAGGTAGCAGGAAATCCTTGCTGTGGCACTCCACCCCTCTGAAAATGGCAGTTCCATCACTCGATTCCTCCTGCTTCCTTTTATGAACTGAATTCTCCTCCAACTTGTCTGTATAGGCACTGCCCCGTGCCCCCTAGAGTCCTCCCTCCAGCCAAGTATGGTCTTGCTCTTCCAGAAAACAAGAACAAAAACATAAACCCAAGGGAGAAGGAGAAGTGAAGCTCTGAGGAACACAGCCAGCACAGATTTACTAGGAAGACAAGTATGTGGAGATGCAGCTCCAGGGGACCCCAGCAGTGAAGCAGAAACAATGAATGAGGAGGAAATGGGAGATGGCACTGGGACACTCAAACGTGTCCTGCAGGTCAGATAGACACCCACCTGCTGCTGATCTCAGTAGGAAAGCATCTGGAGGAAAACTATGGCTAGCACAAGCCTGCAGCCTGTGCACATGCAGCTGAGTCAGTGGGGCATCAGGTACAGTGTCATGATCCAGCCAGCTGGAGCAAGAAACTGGCTGAGATGATAATGCTCCTTCCTGTAAATGGGATAGAAACCAGACAGGAAGAAAATGATTTGGGAGAGAGAGTGCTGGGGGAGGATAAGCATCAGCAGCTCATTTTGCAGACCATTGTACTGCTGGGGCAATGAGGATGGCATACTTTGCTATCAGAACAGCATCAGGGCACTACCTGTGAAGTTGAACAAGGTCATGGTACAGAGAAAACAAGTTCTGGTGCAGTGTTTTTGACTGTCTATGAACAAAACCCAGGAAAACAAGAGCTGGCAGTGAGCTACTCCAGTCGCAGAAACACAGCTTGAGGATGGGGGATATAAGGAAGAAGGGTGCTGCTGCAAGACAAGTTGCTTAATGCTCCAGGTCTACAGCCAGCCAGGGAAGAAGAAAGTAAACACTTTCTGTCTGAGCTATGTCCTGCATCTGCTCTACAGCAGGGCAAATAAAGCATCCTGGAGGCACGGCCAGAAAAGTACCGGAGCGGGGGCCAGGCACGCAGGGTGGTCCGGGCATGCCAGCACCAGCCACTGCACAAGCTGGGAAGCAGCATGATTAATGCAGGAGACACGACCGTGGCAACAGGACCAGAGGAGAGCCTCCAAACTGCAATGAAGAACTAAATAGCATCAAGAAGGTGAGATTTCTCGTCTCCATTGTATACCGAAATCTCACATGTTCCTCCAGTGCTGCCAGAGGCTTGAAAAGTGGCCAAACCCAGTAGAGGTTTATGCAGGAACGGGATTTGCCTTCCTGTAGAAATAGTGCTCTAAGAGTCCTTTTCCAAGGTTTAGCACCTGCCAAAGAGGATTCTTCCTTCTGTGTATCTGATTTTCTTTGGGTGCCCAGGTTATAACTTTTTCTACATTCTTGGAGGTACTGGGGAGATGTGTGGACTTGATAGGTCAGGTTGATGGTTGGACTTGGTGAACTTGAAGGTCTTTGCCAACCTGATGGTGCTCTGATTCTATGATTCAAAAATTAAACATCAGAGATCTCCGTGTGCCCAAGTGGCAGGTCTGAACAAAGCAAACTCTTCCCTTCATAATAAAAGTGAGGCTAATACTTGAATTATTTTTAGTATTATTTCCATAGAAACAATAATAACTGTCAAGGGGAAGAGCAAACTGCATATCACGTGGAGCTCCCTGCTCACAGAGCTGCAGCATCTTGCTTGCACCTTCCTGCAGTCCAGCAAGGAGCTCTCAGCCTTTGTACCAGGGGAGGCAGTGAGAAGGGGCTGGTCAGCCAGGGTGCTCGGAGGGGAGTGCTTCACCCTTGGCATTGACATGGAGCATCAGATACGAGCAAGTGTAAAACAGTGGTCATCTGTAGTGGATCCTCATGGCTGAGTCTTGTGGTTGGAAATGGTTTTGGCAGTGTCACAATTTGCTATGGGCTGGTTGAAGAAACATCAGCAAACAGGACATGTGAAAACAAAGGTTTTAGTGCATTACTGATGCAAAGCAGGCCTAAAATTGACACTTTTTTCCTTTTAGATGTCCTTTGTCTAATGAAAAGCTACAGCAGATTTACTGCAAAGCAAATTGTCGACATTTGTGGTTAAAAAGAAGATGAAGCTGCAGCTCTTGAGGTGCTAAGGCACGGATATGCATCAACAGCAGCACTCGGTCTGCACCTCTGAACACGGGGGCTGTGAAGCTGAGGACTACCAGACATGGAGCAGTGCCCATGGCCTGAGCTTCATCCAGAAGGAGGACAAAAACCACAACCCTGCCGAGCAGCTGAAGCAGACACTGGGCACCGGGAAGCTGGGCAGACATCACTTCTACACAGGGCTGCACCCAGCCTGTCTGTGCTGGGGCTGGCACAGGACCCGGCATTGTGCTTAGCGTTGCCATTTGGATCCCTGGCAGCTGCATCGCTCCAGCAAAGGCAGAAAAGGCAGATGGGCAAAAGATTATTTATAGAAATAATTACAGAAATGCGCTCTGGCATCAGTTTTTTTTTTTTTTCCTTTCTTTCCATTGTCTCTGAGCAGACATGGAAGCTGTGTGCCAAAACCTCTTCATTCCACCTTCATCCCCACACACAAGGAATGTCACATCATGTCACTTCCAAGTATAGAAAGGACTAAGGGTGCCTCTGAGATAATTACATCTTCAGCAGACCTTCCAGAAGTTGGTCTCCATTAAAAGCCCATTTTTTCACTAGCAATAAGTAAAGAAGGCTGAGGTGAGTATACCAAGCTCTGTCTTCTCACCGCTAATTAAATAGTAGCAATATTAATTTAGCAGAAAGCCAAAGACCTAATTTTCCAGGGCAGTAACCCACCTTACTCTTCATAACTTTCATTTGAAGCAATAAAACATTTACCTTCCCCAGCACAACATAAATGATCAGGTGTACCTATGTATGAATGCAATTACCAGATAAAGGTATATTATCAAAGAAAACAAATAAACTGTCAGCAAAGTTTACAATTCCTTCCCAGTTTGATTTAAATAACCCCCAGTTTGTGGCTCATATGTATGGTTTGCAAATAGGCTGTATCCTGAGAAATCAGATAAATGACAGAAAGGCTGCAGATAGGTGACTCACATCCTCGTTCATGTGCGTGTCAGCTAAAACATCGCAGTTGTTTTGCCTCCAGTTCTGCAGATCCCTGTTACCGTCCGTCAGAGTTTGTAATGCCTGATCTGCAGATCCCTGTTACCGTCCGTCAGAGTTTGTAATGCCTGATTAAACGAGCTTTTCATTTTCTTGCCCTCTTCTAGTCTTTTGATACTGTTCAGCCTTGCTGATGGCGAGGTCTGGGTATCTGCTTGCCTGACGTTATTTATCTGAAATCTGATGCTGTTTTTCCCTGAGTTTTGTCAGACCCAACCTCCAGGCCTCCCATCACGATGAGGATATTTGAGTCAGGCGCTCAGGGATTCCTGTTGCAGCAGCCAGAAGAAATAGATGTATTTAAGGCAGGATCCACCACCCCTCACAGAGCAATGTAAGGTGAAGAGATCCTGTGCTGGCCATACGAAGGAGCCCCGCTATCATTGGTGACTCCTTCAAATGACTCCTAAAATCAGCACGGACATTTCCAACGAGTTTCAGAAGGGCTTTTCAATATAGGCTATGGCAGAAACATTTGTCAGCATAGCCACAGCAAGTGTGGGTGCCATTGGCTAAAAATGCTCCAGGAAATGCTGCTGTGAAGCCATCCCACTAATACATCAGCTAAAATAGAAAAGTCGCAGAAAACACTCATCTTGTCACTCCACAAGTCTAAGACTGAGTCTGGCCCTTATGGCCACAGCACTGGTGAATGTCCTTAGTGCTTGGTGTTCATTATTGGATAGAAACTGAGGATAACGTGCAAATTCTGTATTTCTTCTGAAGCCATTTCATCCTCCATGTGTTAATGCGCTGCTTTATCTCTAATGCTTTCAAACTAGTAAAGTTTAAAGTGGTAAGTATTTAATAGTGATATAAGTGCACTTCCATTTGGGGAGGGAAATTAAATATAATGATACAAGTGTGTTTATACTAATAATATTTGTGGCTTTTCCTGGTAGATGCCTCTGCAAAGCAAACAAACAGCCAGAAGAGTTCATACCCCTAAGGAAAGCAGTTACGGTGTTTATACATGATTATAACATCACGACCCAGGCTGACATAACCGAAGTCCTACCAACAGAGCTCGCGGCCTGCTGCACTGCAAACCACTGGTGAGTGAGCTGAAGCCACGTCCAGAAACAGAAGTGCTGGGTAATTTGGCTGCCCCCACGTGCGCTGGCTGTGGTACCCGTACGGCAGTGCTGCTCCTGCATCGGCAATGCTGCAGAATCTCAGCTCTGCAGCAAGCCCTGCTCTGGCTGAGGTCTTGCATGCTGCCCCACGGTTAGAAGGGGAAGTGTTTAAAAAACTAGCTTCACTGGGGCTCTGAGGGGAATCACAGGAGAGAGAAAAGTCTGTAAAAGGGCATTCAGGCAACCAGCTCCTCTTCCACCTTAAGATTTGCCATAGGTTTTGGAGAGGTCTCTCTTCCTGCTAGCATTCTCAGCACATAGATTCATGGCCAGTTAAAGCTAAAAATAAAAAAGCTTGGGTTAACCTCAGGCATCTTCCTGGAGAAGGAAATGCCCTGGCTCTGCTCAGCTTGCAAGGGAAAAGAACACTGCAGGGCCACATGTGGCATGGCCAGAGGATGGGAAGAGCAGTTTGGATAGAAGGGATAATGGGAAGAGGGGATCTGGCAGTGCTGGTGATGAGGGAAAAAGGCAAAGCCAGGAAAAGCCTCTCCGTCAGGCTTGGTGCTGCAGTGGAGAGCAGGAGTGGGCACCCCTGGTATGTTACAAGGGGCGCAGTGAAATCATCTTCCATCTGCAAAGCACAAGGCTCTCAGCAAAGCAAGGCAACATTTCGGTGGGGTTCCCACAACTGCTGTCACATTCCCAGGTGGCAACAAGGGACACATCACGTTTGGCCATGGCAGTAGCTTCATCAGCTAGTGCCAGCTCAGTCTTTTTTCAGCTCGATGTACTTGTCCTCTATACACGAGGTGTTCCTCAGGATGGAAGTTCATATGCATGGAGACCTGAAAGATTTGGGGATGTAGTCATTCTGCTGCTCATTCCTGGGAGAGAGCAGCTAAAGCCTTTGAGCTTCTGGGTGTTCGGATACCGCCTGAGTGAACCAAAAATATAAATACAGCTCTGTGGTCAGACCAAGAGGGAACACTGCCAGCCTAGACTTTACTTAGTGTTGAACGAGAAACTCCTGAAATAATTTCCATGCAGAATACTGTGGTTTAGAACACAATCATAAATATATGTTGATCTCCAAGAGCTGACAGCTACGGGACACTAGCTCTACAGGAACAGTGAATACTTAGGATGGACTGATGGGTCCTTGGAGCATCCGATATTTATAATGCTATGGGCATTTGCAAGAGCTGGGGAGGGTCACTAGCACATCTCATAATGCTAAACACCAACACAGGAAGACCTCCCATGGCAGGTGCCAGCAGGGTGTGGAAGAGAAACTTAGAGATGCTAGAGTATCCCCAAGCTGCACGGTGGGTAAGGGTTTGCTGAGGAGAGAGAATAAAAATACAAAATCCAAGTCTTCTGGATCCAGTCGAGATGTTTTTGCCTAAGCCTAGAGGTAAAATAACATTAAGGAAGAACAGTGAAGTTTGGAAAAGGCAGCTTAAAGACGCCGTAGTGAATGACATTTTTACAAGTTTTCCTCATGACTCTCGTAATCTTTCCCTACTTCTCTTCACACAGAAGCTGAGGATGACACGGACAAAGGAGTTGCCTTCAATTTCAAGACTGTGCACTGTCAAAAAATATTAAAATACGTTTCGGCAGAAAGAGAGTGTTCAGAAATTGACAGGCATTCCAAAGATTTTATTTTTTTCAACAGAAATACAAAGTGCAATAAATAGAAAGAAAAAGGCAATGCATACCTAAGTCAAAATGAAGACATGTCACAACACACTCAGTATCCGAAACATGGAGAAGGTCCAAAGATGCCTCCAAGCAATTCGGCAGCTGGGTATTCAGGTTACATGCTTTTGCAGGAAGAATTCTCTATAAATCTATTACATTGTCAAAAATACATTATTTCTGTTTCTCAACCTGAAATACCACAACTTAAGCAAGTCATTTGGCAGCAGCTGGAAGGGTAGAAATGGCATGTGTTGGCTCAGGGTGCTTGGTTTCGAGCTGGCAAGTAATGCTGTTCTCTGTTGTCAGCGTTGATTTATCTTGGCCCAGGCTTCTCTTTTGTTCTCTGGCACAACTTCAGCAATATTAGCAAGTGAGCATGATTAAACATGTGTAGATTTCTAGGAAGAGCAGCTTTATTTCTCCTGTCAAGATAAGACACTCTCCACGTGCAGGAAGTGTTGGTGGTCTCCCTGCAGTGAAGGGGCTGGCAGGTGACTCCCACATCCAGAGCAGGACCTAAAAGCGCTGCTGAGCTCTACATGCACAGCCCTGCCTCCTGCCTCCACATCATTAGGCAAGATGTGGGCACCCACTGGCCCTTCTTGTAATATCTATGTGGATTTACAGAGAAAAAGTGGAAGGCAGCTCTTTTTTGAACCCCAAATATCTGGTTTTGCAGTGACTTGGACTGGTCTCCTTTTGATGATTACTCCTCAAAGAAAACCTGATCCTGACAACCGGGGAGAAGACCAAAAGACAGAAGGAGATGCTGTGGACCTGCGCAGAAGGTGCTCTGGTTGTATATGAGGTACATGTCTGACCCCTTGATGGCAGATAGAGGCACACAGACACCATGCACAGTGGGTCCCAGACCATGCTGGACTGCGCGTGGGACAGGGGAACAGTGACGTGCTGTGGCAAATTGTTGAGAAAACTGCCTTGTTCCTGGAGAGGAGAGATCACCTGTGGGATTATTACCTTCCATATGCGAGACTTGTCAAAACTGCTCAGCGTGGTGTGGATAACCTCTGCTCTCAGAGCGCCTGGACACGTCTTTCCAGAAAGAAAAAGGGGCTGTTTTGGCTGGTTCAGCTCCGATCTGTCCCTGCACAGTCTCCATCTTGCCTGTTCTTTTTCAAGGTTTTTAATTGTTTTGTCCTCCTCTGTTTCCTATTATGGCACAATAAAGCTGTGTGCTGCGGAGAGCACACTTTATTTAATTTGTTATGCAGTTCAGAGAAGTACAAGAAACTCTTAGATGACAGATCCTCAGCAGATCCTGAAAACCCTGTATAAACTCATGACACGGCCAGGCCCTATTTATTCACGAAGTAATACAAAGCAGGACCCTGTCTGCTTATGGCACATTGTCAAAATACACTCTTCACGCTTTCCTCAACTGAGAAAAGCCTCCACAGGCTCTGGTAATTGCTCTTGTGTCTGTCAAGCAACTTTAAATCTGCTTTCCTCCTCCTCCTCATTGCTCCTTCAGGCTCGCAAAGCAAAACAAACACATAAAAACAGAGAAAATACAACACGTTGTGGTACAAACAGCACTGTTTGGATGTGTTTGGTTGTTCGGAGGTCAGTGATTACTGTTCAGCAGTTTTCATAAGTAAAAATCCCCCTCCTCCTATAGGCCTTAGGCTTCGACTCCAGGGCAGGTCCCTGCCTGCAGATGTGACAGGAGTGCGGCAGCTGGTTATGATAACGGGGTTAACTTACGATGTTTTTGTAGTAGGAACACTGCTGGGAAAGCGTACGATAAAGTGATCAACAGCTCGTATGCCCATGCAGTTTCCCAGATATTACCAAGATTGAATAGAAATCCTTTCAGGCCTGGCGCAGAGCAGGACTTGAACTAATAAGCACTCTCCCCTTCTACAGCATCTTTGTATCTTCTACATCACCCTGACTTACAGTTTGTGCCTGGCAGCCTTGGTGCAGTTCTCGATTTTATCTATTCAGCAGATTAGGCTTACTTACAATTTCCCATGCTGCTGCTCACACGAGGTATGCTTTTTTAAGCACAGCTCTCTGGCTTGTCTTGAATGTAGCTTGGGTACCAGGAAGGTGCTCTTGGAAGCTGCAGACAGCGAGGGACCAGAGGTTTCCTTCAGTTACGGCCCCGTTAGCCTCTTCATTTTTACTGTATTTTTTTCCACTTTTTTCATTCACTATATATCTGGTGTACCTCAAACAAAGCTGCTGTGAATTTACAGCCGTGGCTTTCTCAGCAGCGTGGTGCTTCGTTACGAGCTCACAGCAGGCTGAATCAGTGAAGACACCCAAGACTGGCAGCATTTTGTGTGTCTGAGCATCTGCATGAGTGAACATAATCTTGCCGTGCGTTATCTGGAAAATAGGAATGTGACTCATACAAACATCCGCAAGGTGTAACTTACCCAGCAATCGATGAAGTTGGGGTTTGGCTGAGAGAACCTGACCCGTATATGTCCACAGGACCTGATGGGCTGTGTCCACGATGCTGAGAACCAGCTGATGTCCTTGAAAGGCCACTCCATAATCTCCAAAAGGGCATGGAGGTTGGTGGGCAACTGGAAAAGGCAAATGCCAAACCTGTTTTCAAAAAAGGCTAAAAAATCAACCTGGGGAAAACAAATGGGTCAGTCTCACTTCAGACCCTGAGAAAATCATGGAGCATGGACTCCTGGGGCATGTTTCTGGACACCTGAAGGAGAAGGTGACTGGCAAAAGGTCTGGATTAAACAAGTGTAAATCATGCCTGATCAACTTTATTCCCTTCTAAGATAAAATGACTGGATTTGTGGATGAGGGGAGAGCAGCAGATCTCATTTGACTTCAGCTTGCTTTCAACAGCATCTCTGACAATATCCTTGTATCCAAGTTTAGATGTTACAGTCTGGCTCGGAGTGCAATGGGATGGGTAAAAACTTGGTTGGGTGATCAGGCTCAGAGGGTGGCTAATGAGGTATCTTCCTGGAGGCTGCTAACTGACGGGGTAATGCGGGGGTTTCTCCTGAGACCCATCCTGTTTAACATTATCCATATTATCCATTATTATCCATGACCTGGAGGAGGTGACAGAAGGGGGATGTAAGAGACATTGATCGGTTGGAACATGAAAGCTTCTGACTAGATATAAGGAAACCCTTTCTCACTATGACAAGAGTCAAATAGCAGAGCAGGTTGCTCAGGGATGTTGTAAAAACTCCGTTCTTTGACATTTGAGCAACCTGGCCTGACCTCAGAGCTGATGCTGCCTGGAGCAGGAGTTTGGAGAAGAGATCTCCTGAGGGCCCACCTCATTTGAATTGCCCTATGTTCCCAATGTATGTAATTTAAGTATAACTGCAGAGTAGTTTATTTACAAAAGGGAATGTTTGCTTAACTGATAAAGAATGGCACAGAAGTAGTGTGGTCTGTGGCATATATGTACTGCCAGTGAAACAACTTTTTATTATGTTCCCTCCTCAGAGAGATGCCAAAGGTTACAGGAGATACACTAAGTAAACAGGCTAATCAAAACCACAATGTTGGAATTTAAACCAGCGAGAGATAAGTGCTAATACTTAACTCCGAAGAAAACTGCTAATCCGCCTAAACAAAATTCAGGAAAAATAAATGGTATCAGTGATTTTTATTGGGTGTTAAAGATTACGTTTCCATTTTAACGTGCCATCCTGATAGAAGTTTCCATGAAGGTCTGGGGCAGGGAAGGAATAGGGGGACGAAAGAAGCCAGAAGAGTCTTCCTCCTGGCTCAGGCTGGTGTGATAGCATTTTATCTTCTCCGGAGAGGCAGTCTGCAGACAGTCCTGTGGCCAAGATACGCCTCCCGGCTAGCTGAGCCATGGGGCTCGCCTTGTTACAGCCTCCCAGGGCTGTTTGGCACAGCAGGCTGGGTGTTCTTCTCCTCCTGGATTACTTTCCTCCACATGCTCTTCAAAACTACTCTCAGACATCTGCAGTCTCACAAAATGATTTAAGGTTATACGGTTATACTTGCTCTCTATAACTAATGTTTTGTGGAGTTAGGTAATTGCTTAATTGAGCATTCAGGAAAGCATTAATATATTTTTCTCTGCAAATGCATTATTAATATATACATTACAATCTCTGCTGTTAAGGCTTTGTACAATTATTAATAGACTTACAATGATATGAACTGGACGAAAGTATTTTCTTCGAGGAAAAAGAAATGCAAATGGATATGGATTGTAACTGGTCTACCATCATTGTAAGTTACATATTTGTATTAAAACTCCTTTACTACAATAGTCCCAAGCCTGTCTGCACCAGTCAAAGTGAATGTTTCTGTTCTATTTCCCTTCAGTTCACAATGCCAGCTTGGGTGTTTGAGGAATAACGAACTGCTTCATATCTACCCATTTTGACAACTGACTTGGCCGCAATACAACGTTGTTTCTTTTCCCCAGACGAGCACACCATATATAACACTGCCCCGTTCTTCCAGGCTCTACTTAGGATCGCACTGACAACCTGTCTTCCCTGAAAGTGGGAAAGGCAGTACATCTACGTGCATTAATTTGTTGTTAATGCTTCTGGGAAGAACACATTAAACACTTTTAATGAGTTGGGTTTTTTTTTTTCAAAATAATGTGCTGTGCTGAAAATGTAAGTGTGCTTAAATATAATGCTGAGGTACAGGAAATGGTGAAGGGATCAAGGGAAAGACAAAAAGGAGCTGCAGAAGGAAAAAAAAAATGCTTGGGGAAATTATAGCAGCTGGGTGTCTCAGGGTTGGGAAGTAATATTCTGAGGCTGACAGTTAAAATAATCATTAAAACATAAGAAATGGTACTGGGTTAGATCAAAGCTCCATCTAGCCCAGCCACCTTCTGACAGTGGCTGATAGTATGTGAGTAGGAAGGGTGTAAGAACATGGCAAACATGTTCTGTGTTTCCCCTAGATACTTTCCCAGCTCTAGCAACTTGCCAGTCAGGAACTTGCTGAGCTAGAGCAAGAGTCTTTGATCACTTTCCAGTTGCTTTTAAAGCCCGTGTAAAGTTTTGGTATCTACAATATCCTGAAGCAACAACTACCGATAGCTTAACCACAGGCTACATGAAGAATTATCTCCCTTTGTTTGTTTTGAACCTTCCAAGATCTGCTCCAGTTCTTGTACTTGATAAGCTAGAGAACAATCTTGATTCCTGCTCCTTATTTGGACCACTGAAAATTTTATAGGCTGTGATCCTACCCCACAGCTGCAGACAGAAGAGACCCAATCGAGTTAGCCATGCCCCATCTGGAAGCCCTCCTACTATTTCTGATCATTCGGTTAAATGTTTTGAGTCTTTTCCACTTCTACAATGTTATTTCTGAGTTGGGCTACTACACCTGCACAAGGAATTCAAGACATAGGTGCATCAGGGATTTATACAACGACATTGTATAAAATTATTCTTTCTGGTTCGATCTCTCTTTCTTTCCTAATAATTTTTAACACAATCATAACAATTCTCAATTTACATTTTGATCACTCCTGAGCCCTGAGCTGAGGTTTTCACAGCACCACCTCTTGTTATCTCATGATTTTTTTTTTCCTCAGTGGTAAAAGTCAACTCAAAGCTCCTCAGTATTTACATATAAAGCCAGGATTATTTTTTCCCATACATTATCCTTTCACATTTATTTGATTTGAATTTCACCTGCCATTTAGTCCCTGAATCAATAAATTATTCACAGCTCTTCACAGTTAGCCCTATCATGAAGAGCTTAACTATCATCGGCATGTTTTGTAAGTAAGTCACTATTCACCTCCATTTCTATCGGTTATCTGTCCGTATCTCATACCCCTTAGCAACCTATTTTTTTTAGTTCTTGTCGGGAGGAATCTGAGTGCTTTTCATCAGATGCAGTTCATTGAATCTCTCCTGGTCCATGAGTCTTCTCCATGTGTCTGCTAAGTCTCTTCTGTTCTTCAGCATAATTTTTACTTATTTGTATAGTAAGGATGTCAGGCTTCTGGTTCAACAGTTTCCACATTCTTTGCTGAAATCTCTTCAAAAAATTGGTGTCCCATGAGCAACCTTTCAGTGATGCCGAGGTAGTTTTAAGTGAGAAGTTAGGGACAGAAGTTAGTACCTGCTCTTCCTCATCTCTGAGCTGCTTGAAAACTGCTGGCTCGATGCCACCTGGTCTCAGCAGTTTGCTACTGTTCATTTTTCAAACATTCCACACTTTTCTAGTTACACTTCACTTTGAGAAATGTCTTCCAATCACCCCTCTTAAAGAAGCTTCCCTATATTGGAATTTGCCCAAGCTCATCCACGCCATCTGTAAATGCAAAAATCCATTTAGTATTTACTCTGTGGCTATATCTTCACCAGATGATCCTTCTGCATCTTTGCTATCTATTGGCCATACAGACCGGTGGAACTCTCTGATCTCTTCCTGATTTTTAATTTGTTCAGAGAATGATTTATTATTATTATTATCTTTTTTTATCTTTTCTGAGCTGCTCCCAGATCTTCTTTTCTGACTTGTTTATCATGTTTTGGGATTGAACCCATCAGAGCTTATAGCCCTTTCTTTTCCTACTTTGGATACAACTTCTACTTGTTGAAGGAAGACATCTTCATCCTGTAATGTTCCTTACCATGCTTTCAGTTGTACAGTCTGCCTTGTAGAAATGCTCTGTTCTGGTGCAGTTCTTCTTCCTCCAGAACAGTGTTTTTAAACAGTCTCCATGCCAACCTTAAATATTTAAATATTTTAGATATTCCTTTTAGTCTCCTTTTATTGAAAGGATTTAAAGGGATTTTTTTTAAAAAAAAAAATACTTTCCTGAAAAGAGAGCAGAATAGTTCTGATTTGCTTTTTCCTGGTGCTACAAGGGGTTTGAACCTAAGGACATTGTGGTTACTGTTACTGTGTGGTTCTTTGTCAGTAGTATTATTATGGTAATAATATTATGGTATCTTCCCACTGAGATTGATAATGTCTTGGCTCCTGCCTCTGTTTGGGAGAAGACTGACAGGCCATGGTTTTACATGCTGTCCATGGGGTATAGGCATACTGCATAATTTTTCTGGTAACTGGTCCTCTGTTAGCATAGCTGAGGTGTGTGGGTTTCTATGGTGGACTCCTCTCTCCATGACTCTGTCTTTAACCATTTCTGGAATATATTTCAACTTCTTTGTGCTGGTGTTAAGCGTCTTCCATCACCAGTAACAGAAAAAAATCATCTTCCAAGTATGAGTGCCATATAGGACATGAAGATATTAAGTATCTATGTGATTTTGCCTGTGTCTTCCATGTAAATTGGAGAGATTCCAGCTGTACAGATGACTAATGCCATTATATGCACTGTCCTAGCTATACAATTTATGTGTAACCACAGCAGAAACGTCACCTTTTTAAATTAGTGTGGAAAACGCAGCCTGCTTTTATAGCAGCAAGCACCTAGTTACAGAAGCCCTCTCTTGAGAAAATGCTTTTCCTATGAAATACAGCATGACTGTCTAAGCATTTCTTCTCTAGTACAACAGCAGTGCCACTATTCTGTAATTCAGTCATCAATCAGAATAAACATTAAAGCATAACACAGCTTAATAAAACCATTAGACTGTGCCACAGAAATAATTACAAAGGCTGGTATTAAGAGAGAGCCATTTACTTAAATGGAGCATCATTTACCTTACCCCACGCAATCCCAGTAAGACAGCTAGGAACGTGGTAGGCAGCAGAATCCATGACTCAGACTCTTCTAGAGGGCAAAATCGACCATTAAACCTGAAAACAGGTTTTGGTGTGGATCTAATTGCGCCCAGAGCTGAGATCTTTGATTCACCATTAAAAACCAAAAGGTTTCCAAGGTCCTAGTTATACTACAGGAAATTTTACAGAAATTGTTAGACAGAAACTCACCCAGGAGGTAGTTAAAATAGCAATCCAGGTGGAGTAAGAAGGCAATTAAAAAAAAAAAAAAAAAGACAAACACAAAACTTGGAAAATAACACAAGCACACAAACCTAAAACCAGACCCAAATAAATGATTTTCTTTGAGTGGCTAATGCACATGTCAAGGGGATGGTGCTCTCAGAGTTGTTTAAATAAGGATATTGAGGGCAAACAAATCGTGAGGCTTTCAGAAGTGCACTGGTGCCTTACTCCCATTGATTCAGGAAAGAATTGACCAGATGCACTTAAAACTCCCTTTCCATGCCTAGCTATATGTTTAAGCATCTACATGTCTCTGAGCATCGCTATGTCTGTAACCACAGGTCTCAGAGATCATGGGAATGGTCCTATTATGATGTCTGATGAGATTCTGCTATCTCTTCCCCCATTTACTCTCCCAGCATGGCCCTGCAGTTTGAGCTATGTGCACACTGCCAATCCACTGAGATCACTCCTGCAGTTTTCTGAGAAAGGAAGAACATAATGCATCTTTGTTGCAGCTGCTCTTCTTCGAGGCTGCTTGCAAAGCCTGGTTGTTTCCCGGCCGAAGCCTGATGTGACGGGCCCTGTGACACCCTGGGGCACGCCTGGCTGCACAGTCGGGGTCTTTATTTGCATCTTCTGGCTTCATCTGTAAGTCTGAAGCAATGAATGGTTCCTTGCAGTCATGGAGGAGCAGAGATAAGAGCTGATCCCAACGAATCTTCTGCTTGGTTATGTCAACGGCTGAAAAAATGGAGAAGGATTTTAAAAAAAACACTTATATATATTTTCCTAGAATTATACAAACAGCGATCAAGGATCTGCCCTGACTATAAATCTAACACCAACAGCCAACAGAACACGAAATCGATGTATTATCTTTTGTAGAGATTAAGTGACACAGTTTAGCAAGAGCTGTAAAGGAGAGACCAACATACAGTGAAAAACTGCTTCTGCATTTATGTTAAGCTTACAATTTCAACGAATTTTAGTCTTCCTGCTTTGGGACACCGCCAATCCCATACACCCCGGGGGAAACACCACATGAGTGCAATTTCCCCGCTCTGGTCGCCTGTCGCCTATCTCCACCCACCCGATACCCCTGTCCCTCATCTGATCCTTCCCCACAACCCACGGCCGATGCAGGATGCCACGTCGTTCTCCCGACACCACCTCCACAGCCCCATTTTGTGTGCAGGACTGCTCCGGGAGCCTTTTGAAGAATGTTTTGGAAAGGGGAGGTCACCCCCATGGACAGACGTCCCGCCTTCACCTGAGAGCCAGCACAGCCACGCTGAGCACCCTGCACCACAACACTGCTGCTCGGAGACCTGTGGCTGCCCCAGCCACGATTGTTGTTCCTGTTTCACTGTAATCCTCAAGATTTAGGGATAATTCTTTTAGACACCGCAGCGATAAGCACACTATCAAAAAGAGAAGCTCCTAGCTAGCGTGATCTGTAATGGTTTAATCTGTTTCCTTGCTTAATCAGCTCTTGCCCACAGCTGGTGCACAGCTGATATAGCTTTGCTCCAATGTTTTATTTTATTTTTTTTCACAGATCCTTTCTTATTTTTCCTTGTGGCTCACGTTGTTACTGATAGCGCCATGGTAAGGGCGGATGGGGCTGCAAGGTGGCTTCTCCTCTCTTGCAGGTTAAGCACCCGTTGGATGCCAGCGATGTGCCACTAACCCAGGTGCATTTTTACGCTGCCTGTGGCAGGGTGCATGCGATTCGTGTTGAAAATAAAAGGTCCCTAGCAACTGCAGGGGGAGGGCTGAAAGCCTTCGCGCACCCGAGGCGTGGGGATTACGGAGCCAAACAAAAGCAATTAAAATTTCATGATTTCGGTGGCAGATCTCTCGGTTCCCCTCGGCTTCCCAACAGAAGGAGGCTGAAAACGTTGCGTAGAAAAACGAGAAACAAAGGGGGGAGAGAGAGCGGGGAGCCAGCCCCAGACGCTGCTGTCCTCTGCCGGCACGAAGTGCCCCCGCACTTGGCTGTGAGGGCGAAATAAACACACACACCACACACGCGCGCGTTTTTACCGCTTTATTACCTCCTAAAAGAGGAGAAATAGGCATTAAAGGGAAGAAACGAGCACTAAAACGGAGAGTAAACCCAAACCGAACGACCTCCCTCAGGCGGCGGCGGAGCGCTCTCCGTCAAGGGCGGAGAACTCCCCTCAGGGCCGCAGAGCGCAGGCCCCGCCGCCGGCCGCCTCCGCCCGCCCCTCGGCCGCGGTGCGGGGCCCATTGGCTGCGCTCCGCCACGTGCCGGCGCCGCCGCTGCCCCCGCCGGGGCCGTTACCTGCGGCGGGGCCGCGCCGCCCGCCCCGATGCGGAGGCAGGGCGCCCGGGCCGAGCCCAGCGCAGGTGGGTAGGGGCAGCGAGGCGGGTATAGAGGAGCGGGGAGGCGGGAGGGGGATTTTTTGGGGGGAGAAATAGAGGGGGTTTGAGAGGGGATAGGGGCGCTGCGTCGCTTGGAGGGGGGGTTATTACCTCAGGGAGGGGGTCTTTTCCCTCAGAAGGGGGCTTTTTCTCTCAGAGAGCGAGGCTTATTGCCTCAAAGAGCGGGCTTTTTCCATCAGAGAGGGGTTTATTCCCCCAGAAGGGGGTCTTTTTCCCTCAGAGAAGGGCCATTTCCCTCAGAAGGGGGGCTTTTTCCTTCAGAGAGGGGGGCTTTTCCCTCAGAGGGCTGCTTTCCCCTCACAGGCGCTGCCGTCCTCCCCCGCGGTGCCCGCCGAGGCGTGAAGGCTCCGATCTCTCTGCGGTGTTTTTTTTTTTTTTTTAAATTAGAATTTTATTTTTTATTTTTATTTTGGAGGGTGGGGTCGCTACCACCACGCCAGGTGCGGGGCCCTGCCCGGGTGGTCAGGGCAGGGCGAAGAGAGGCCTCGCAGAGCGCCGTGCCGCCGCCCCCTTCCCTCCCCTTCCCTGCCCTGCCCCTATTTCAGCCCCTTCCCTGCCCGTCTCATCCCCTTCCCTGCCCCTATTTAAAGCTGGCCCCACGGCAGCCCTGGCTCCGGAGAGCTGGCCCCGGGGAAGGCGCGGAGATGCAGGTATTCCCCGGCTTCACACCGTCTCGGGCCTCTTCCCAGCGCCAGGAATGCGGCTGGGGCTGTTTGGAGTCATTCTGCCGAAATAAAACGCATAGGCTTCTGCTTGCCTGTGGCTTGCCATAGTGTTTTTGCGGGCGATTTTCATTTTTTCTCTGCGCTGGAGCGATCGGGAGGCAAACCAGCAATTATTTCTGGCGTCGCTGCCAAAACCTTCCCGTCTTCTTCAGCGCTGCTCAGGGAGAGGAGTTCTCGTGCTGAGTTGATTTGTTTCTTTCTATTTTGGTAGATAAGATCGAAATATAAGGGTGATGGAGGAGAGTTGTTTATTTTACGTCTCTCTTTAGGTATGGAAATTAATGGGAAATGCTCAGAAAATCGGTGAGGGTGAATGGCTTTCCAACAGCAGGCTTTGCCATAACTCGGAGAATACAGATACATATTTATTTTTGTCCTGAAGACAGCTTTTCGAGGTTAATGCTTCTGTGTGGATATGTTTACGTGTCTAAAGTGGATGTGGATTTTTAAACCCAGCTTACGGTGGGGCGGTTCAGATGCAGCGCCTGGCTTAGACGCGCGCGCCGGTTCCCCGCAGACCATGTGTTACACCGTTTTCCTGCAGCAAGGTTGCTATCTCCCTTCCAGCTCAAGCGCCAGGAAACCTTGAGCTGTCTGCCGACCCCTCTGCTGAGGCAGCAAACTCAGGGAATTTCACGGAAAGGTCAAAATGCAGCTGAGGAGTTAGAGCGTGTGAGAATGGTTTGGTGCTTTGGCCGCTTCCTTTGGGTTGGTGAGGAACAGGCTTACCTGGGCTGTGGTTTCCTGGAGCTGCTGGGGATATAACCTCTGTCCTTCCGTGGAGCGCGATTAAATGAGCCAAATGGTTGACAGACAGTTAGGGGCAGGATGTAGGAAAAGAGAGTGTGGTAGCAGCAACTTCCCTTCAGCGAGGAGAACGGGGAAATGTTTAATTTTGTTTGCTTTATGGGTATCTGGAGATGAGAGATGTGGAAAGGGCTGTTACATGCTAAGGTTGCTGCAGAGCTCTGGTATTTGATGTGAAGGTTGTTTTGCTTGAGGAAGAGATCCTGGAAAACTTCAGAAGGTCTTGAGCTTTGATCAAGGCGAAGTTATTGAACAAGACTCAACCAATACTTCTTATTTGTCATGGAGTAATTTTCACGTTACAAGCGAGACTGGACAAAACTTGATCAAACACGACAGCTTAAAGCACCTGCAACGGGTGCATCCGACGCCTTGAAACCTCAGCGCTTGTTCAGATGAAGGACCCGATGACAGAGACATCTCCCCTGCTGCAGGCAACTCTCGTGAGGTTGTTCATGAATTATTAAGGACTTTCTTAAAACATGTTGCCTTCCCATAGGACTAAGGGAAAATTATTCCTCTGCTGCCCAGGAGTCCTGTGCTCCTAGTCCATCCATATTTATGACCACTTCTTCCTGTGTGCTGACATTCTCCTTTTGTTTGTTTTGTTTGTTTTCCTCTTTGGTGTTTGCGTGTGCTTGGTGTGTCTCAGGACAAAATCGCAACCTGTTGTGTGAAGCTAAAAAAGTTGAGAGCAGCTCATCATTCCCTGCTTGCTCTGCAGCCTGTTAAGTCCTGAAGGTTTGACTTCAGACGTTGGCCACTAAAATTGATTCTAGCAACGTTTTTTGCTATATTGCAATTAATTTTAAGCCTTTTCTTCACAGGACATGCCTGGCGTGGACTCCTCTGCTTGTATAGCCTCAAGTGTGAGTTTTGCCATGATCTCTTAGGGTGTTAGATGATACTGTGGTAAAAATGCTGCTGTACCATTAACATTGCTCCATAATTACTAGTTGTTCGGTGCTATTCTGCTGCATAATTCAATTGTAATATGAAACATCTTGGCCGTGGAAGTCTGCTGGCATGTTTCCTTAGCCCAGTAAAGATTAATGCTATGCCCCGTCTTTTCTGACCGTTTCTTCTAGGGATGATTTATTCTCCAAGCTTCCCATGTAAGGGGAAAGATCTCGTTTGTTTTGGCTTCCTCACAGGGGCTCAGAAATACCTTCCACTGTGCGAGATGAACTTGCCCGGCTAGGGGTGGGTGCCGTGACGATGTGCCGTGCTCTCTTCCTCCCCTCCGGGCTGCTGAGCTCGCCCGCAAAGCACCGACTGGTGCTCGCACAGAGGCAGGGTTTGTGGTTCGGAGAGGAGAACGTGTGGCAGAAAGGAGCGTGCGAGGTGCGCCTGGGAGGGGTGGCTGCGTGCTGGCTGGGGACGCTTCGCTTCGCTCTTCGTGCACGTTCCGCTGCTTCGGCTCGAGTTCAGAGGAGGTCCTGACCTCAGGTTCTGAACATCCTGTGCAGACAGGCTACCGTTTTCTTGCACTGGTAACCTATACAATGAAAAACTGGCATTTGCTGGCTTCATTTTTTTTTTTTTTTTAATTTTGTTTAAATTAAAAAAGGGAGGAGGAGGCTCAAAGATTTCTTTCTTGCGAAGGAAACTTACCTTTTTAATACCATGCTGTTCACAACAGCAGTTCTTTGACTCACCTGTCAGTTCCTGCTTGGCTGGAACGCTGTTCTTTTGTGTAGCTCGTTTGAAAGTCAGAAAATTTCCAAATTCAGACAGTTTTCTTCTGTCACAGAGCACCGGTTGCCTTCGTAGGCGTTGCAAGGACATCTTGTTGATAATTCTTGTCTTTGTGTTGGAGATACTTGCTGTCGCTCACTTCGGAGTACCTGCAAAAGGTTTCACAGCGAGGCTTAGAAAAGTTTGGAGAGCTTGACTAGAGGAGATGGTGCCAAGGCAGGAGTGAAACTGTGAGGGTGCTCCCTGTTTTGAACGTCTTTGCCCATAATGTTATTTTAGCAGAAGCTGTTAATATCCAGAAAGCTTCCTGGGAATGCTGCTGGAAGGAAGCATTCCTTCAGGAGGTGTTAGCCTCTGTAATTGTGTCAGTAATTGAACCGGATTTGAGCTAGAACAAATTTTTGCGTGTTGAGGTCTGGCTGACCCGAGGTTGCAAATCATAGCCTAACTATGCATATCCTTCCTAGAGGAAAAGACTGGGCAAATAGACCCGATAACTTAAGGTTATTAATGACTTCATGAGCTAGTTGTGGCTGATGTTGCAAAGAGGATGTAGGAATCTGCCATTAAACAATTAGAAGAAAATGGAAGGGGAGAAAAATGATGTTGCCTCTGCATTGCTCTTGTTGGTTTTCCTGGCTTCAGGCAAAAGAAAAACTCCTGCCTGTGAACCTGTCTGTGGCAGAGCCTGCTAACTGCCCTGAACTTTTCCTTGACTCCTCCTTTAGCTTTTTTTGCCAATTCTGTCCACACGTGTAGGATGCATTACTGCATTCTGGTGTTCCGAGAAGACAGATCTTCTCCAAATGAATTGGAGACTGCACAGAGTGCATTGTTTTTTACTTTTTATTGTCTGATTACAAAGCCTTACCAGTCAAGGTTCATTTGGTAAGACACATTATACAGTAATGTAATCAATGTCTGTTGTAGGTGCTTATAACCGTTTTACAGGCTAAACTTCTCTTTGCCATCAAGGAAGTATTGTTTCTACTGACTTTATTAAATGAGCTGCAACAACGGACTCTACTGCTCATCAGAAGAGGCATGTCTGTCAAATACTCATTCTTTGTATCATTTGGTAGTAATATGTACTAAGCTGATAATATTTAAGTAAGGTTTATCAAATGTCCAAGTATGTTAAAGTACCCTTGTTACCGTGGGGTTTATGTAGTGGAAACAGAAGAAATGTTTGATAGAAGTCTCCAATTTCATACCTTTAGTTCCATTTCCCCCCCCTCCTGGTAAGAAATTGCAAAAGCTCTTAGATTACTCTCTTTTTATTTACGACCCTTTCTGCTAAGAAGTGGTAAGGTGATGATCAAAGGATTATTTGAAGATAAACATCCCATAGTTAGTCCATTGCTACAGATTGTAACCCAGCAGTCTTTCATGCTGCTGCAAGTCCCTGATAAGTCTGCCTCAGATCTTTAATATCTCAGGAATTTTTCCTCATGCTTCTGGTTTTAAGGGATTATTGTCATGTGCTGCTGGAAAAAAAGTCTTAAGGAAGATATTCAAAACTTTAATGTGTTACAGAAAGAGATTTCCCAGTCGGAAACAGTTCCTTCAGAACAAATTGTCTGTTTCTTTTCATTTCCCACTCTTTCCTGTGTATTCTGTTACTCCGGACAAGTGGGCCCATTCAGATAAAAGGATTTTTACTTCCATTGTGTAGGTTTGAGACCCAGTTTCAGCATCTGGGCAACTTTTCAATTGGCCTTTAAAACCTGTTTTTGAGATTTGGCTTAAAAATTTGGATTCATTTATGCAGCTGCCATTGGAAAGAAAGGCAGTCCTTCGCCAGGGTGCAGTTTCTTGAGTTTCTCGTGCTGCAGAACGCTCGTAAGTTGTTCCAGGTTGGCTGGTTACGAACAAACTCTTGTAAGTCACAAGAGAGTGTATTTCCAAACTGGTTTTATATTTAAGAAAAACTGAGTGTTTTGTGTGGATAAAAATAGCTCTACTTTATTGCAATTGTAAGGTAGGAGTGTGACTTGGCTTCAACTCTTTTATTCTTTGCATCATCTTTTTTGTCCCTGAATATCGTTGGGGGGGGGCTTCATCTACTGCTGAGTAAAAGAGAAAATTGTTTATAATGATTTCTTTTCAACAGAACAGGGCTTATTTGCAAAATTTCTTTCATAATGGGTTATTCTTTCCAATCAAGAGATTGTGACGTTTGGAAGCATAGGAAGGCTCTGAAGGAGTCATGGCTTGATGCAGAAGACCTGGGAGGGAGGGCACATTGAGCATAAGTGATGGGGTCTCATAGCAGAGGGAGCCTGGGTGAGCCGTGACGTTCACCAGCTTGTTTGGAAACCTGTGTAAATAACCCATGGGTGTCAAAACCTCTGGTCGAAATAGCTGACGGTGACCTTGCTTGGACATTTTCAAGAGCAAGCAGAAGCCGTGAGGGGCAGGAGATGCTCTGGGGGACATGGCTCCCCACTCCTGCACTGCCCACTACCTCCCCAGAGGAGTTGGGGTGGGATCCGCGTGCAGCCTGGGGCAAAAGGAAGGGAAACAGAGATGAGGAAGGGAGGAAGTCTGGGAAAGGGAAGAGAAAGGTGTAACTCATGGGTTAATTGTTTTTCCCCCCCTCAGTGCTTGAGTTTGTGGTTAGAAGTTGCATTAATTAGAAATAAATTCAGCTAAGTAGAAATTCCCCAAGTCAAGTTTGTTTTGCCTACTACAGTGAGCTCAGCAGGTTTGGAGGATGTGGGATGGAACCGTGAGAGCTTTCCAAGTTTTCCAAAATCTGTATAACTTCATTTTTTTTAAAATGTATCTATTGACTTTTTTTTAATCTTCTATTTTTTTTTTTAATTTCTTAGGTGTTGTTTTCAGCAGTGAGGCTCTGCTTAACAGATGGCTCTTAAACATTTTGTACTTCTCAAAAAAAGAAAAAGGCAAGCCACAGACTACTAGCCAGTTAGTAATTTTCCCTTTTTTTTTTTTCCTGATCTTATATAAATCTTCTTTGATTTCTTGGTTTTAGTACTGCAGAAGCAAACAAAATTTATCCCAACTATAAATTTTACTGAAGTAACTTTCCTTTTGTTACTTAACGTTCTATTTGCTTATCGCTCTTCGTTAAGGCTTTCAAGATGATTATAGTGTCTCAGCTATTTGGTCAGTAACGAAGACAGACCAAATGTGTGATCTGTTCCATGGGCACAACCCTGGCAAGCAGTCACAGAGGTTAGTGGTGTAGTTGTCGCATCATTTTTGTCATCAAATCTGTTTTCCTCAAATCTGTCCCAGGAAACAATCTGTAAGTGATTAAAGTTTCCTTAAAAGTACTCTTCTAACGCTTTGCATGAATTTTTGGAGTATGACTGTGTTTAAAAAAGCAAAACACAATTCCAACAACTAGCCTTGGAACAGGGCATGCAGAATTCATCAGTGATAACATGTGCAGCATCTCAGTGAAGAGTATGTTGCTAGAGTTTCTTCTGTGCGCAAACACCTCTTCCTTTTACATCTCACCTTTGTTTTCTGAAACATAAATGCTGCTTAAAACCAAGTAAGTTTCATTTTATCATTTACTGTTTTTGAAAGTGTGTTTCTAAAGTAATTTGTGTGTATCTGATTTAAAGAAGGGGACGTGAAATGAGCAGGTGCTTCTGGGGTGTTTAGTGTTAGTTTTACCACCTGATTTACTGCCTGTACAAGCCCTATTGCTCTTGACTAGTGATTACTTTATATAGGGTGTGTCTTTCTTCAGTTGCCCTGGACTTTATACTGCAACTTTCCCGTCTTCTTACATGAACTTCAAAAGCTGTGCACCAAGACCTTGAGATGGACTCATAAAGCTTGCTCTTTCTACTCCTGGTAGTACTGGGAGAGAGAATATTGATTTGTATGTTCAACTCCTGCAAGCTTCAGGTATAGTTAATGTTGAGCTCTACAGCTGTAAAACAGAAGATATCTCTTGTCCTTCTGCCTAGGGCAGCTTCCTCATGGACTCAATGATCCTTGTGGGTCCCTTCCAACTCGGGATATCCCGTGTGCAGTTGCACGCTGCTGATATCTGTCCACGTGCAGGTGCTTGCTGAAGTTGGATGGATAAATTCCCGCACGAATGGAGCTACTGCCTAACAGTAAGAATGTGGCTTCAGTCCCTGCCTACACAGAGATTATTTTGGAATAATAACTGCTAACATGAAATGCTGAGCTCAGTCGTGGAGGCTGTTAATGGGACCCTCAGCATGTGGGGAGACGGGAGTGTCCTTGCATTGGACAGGTGAGGGAGGTAAGTGGAAACTGCATCCACTGTGTGGGGTTACAGGTTAACAAGAGGATGGTTAGGGATGTAAGTGTGCCTCCTGCACTTGTTTGCAGGCTGCTCTGGTTCTGTCTCTGTGCCTTGTAACACAGCTGGTAGTGCTTGAACAACAGTGCTGAGAGTCCTTCCCTTTGTCCTCGGGAATATCCAGGTGCTTGACATAACCAAATGCAATTGTTCAGGGTGTGGCAGTGGTTGTGTGCCACTGCGACTCGACACACGCTGTTTTTTGTTGCTTAGCATTCCCACATAAAAAGACTTTAAGTCCCAAAGACTTAAATTAATTGCTTCTGAAATATTCTAAGTGTGGAAATCTTGTCTACTTAAGAATAACAATGAGACAAAAGTGAATTATGGTGAAAAGAATAACACCACAAAAAGCTTTGGAGTGTGTTCCTACTGATGGACAATTTAGCTTTCACAGCAGCTTTACAGGGATCACTTAAGTTCAGTAGATGAAAAGCAAATTTAAGTCCCTCGAGTCTTCACTAATTACACCACAATGGGTAGCTATGGGAATGTCAATGCAAAATGTGATTGTAAGGCAGCATTACTACTGAGACATCCTTTGTAAGCAAATTGAGACACTTAAGGCTCTCAAAGCAAATGTAGCACTGTCCCTTTCTGAAGGGGCGCAGTGGTGTTTAAATGCAAACAGCAACATCTGAATGTATGTGATGTGCTACAGGCGTAGCTGCTTGGCAGTGCTTGCTTTCTTAACTGGTTTTCTCTGTAAACTTGAAGCCCTTTTTTTTTTTTTTTAAAGCTTATGAAGACTGTGGGAGAGGTGTCTTCTCAGGTGTTTGTTACTATTGCCTTGTTTTTTTCAGCACTTTTATGCTGTTCCAGTTAGTTGAAGGTGCTTGTTCATAGAATCATACAAAGGTTTGGGTTGGAAGGGACCTTAAAGCCTATCCACTTCTAACCCCTTGCCATGGGCAGGGACACCTTCCACCAGTCCAGGCTGCCCAAAGCCCCATCCAGCCTGGCCTTGAGCACCTCCAGGGATGGGGCATCCACAGCTCCTTTGGGAAACCTGTTCCTGTGTCTTATTCCCCTTACAGTGAAGAATTTCTTCCTAATGTCTATTCTAAATCTATCCTGTTTCAGCTTAAGACCATTCCCCCTTGTCCTATCATCCACCACAACCCCCCAGTCCTTCTCTGCAGGGCTGCTCTCCATGAGTTCTTCTCCCAGTCTGGGATTGCCCCCACCCAGGTGCAGCACCTTGCCCTTGGACTTGTTGAGCCTCATTTGGTTCACGTGGGCCCACTTCTCCAGCCTGTCCACATCTCTTTGGATGGCACCTCTTCCTTCTGTGGTATCAACTCAGCTTGGTGCCCTCTGCAGACGTGCTGCGGGTGCCCTCAGTCCCATTATCTTCATGGATGAAGATACTGAAAAGCACGGGTTCCAGGACAGACCCCTGAGGGACACCGCTCATCACCAACCTCTACCTGGACATGGAACCATCAACCAGCACTTTCTGCGTGTGGCCATCGAGCCAATTTCTCATCCACAGGATGGTCCACCCTTCAAATACATATCTTTCCAATTTAGAGGTTAGGTTGTTGTGTGGGACTGTGCCAAAGGCCTTACAGAAGTCCAAGTAGATGCCATCGGTCGGTCTTCCCTTGTCAACTGATGCGGTCCCTCCACCAGAGAAGGCCACCAGGCACAATTTGCCCATGGGGAAGCCTTGCCATATTGACTCAGTGCAGGATCAAACTCCAAACGATTTGTAAAAAACAACAACAAGAACAACAAAAACAAACAAACAAAACCGCTGTACTGGACATAGATATGTATATTTTTACTTCATCAGCAAAGGGATCATCTTAAGTAAACAGAACTGACAAAAGTCTGCCTGAAGTAGGCTGTTGCAAATGAAATGAAAACTGACATTATTTGTCATATAAACAGACTAAATAAAAGTACTGAGTATGCTAAATACTAAGAGTTGGACTCAAAGAGACTGTGCCGAGATGATTTATGAAATCCTCTACGTTTAATAAGCTCGCTTTCTTCTTGCACATCCAAAATGAGTGAGGCGAACTGGAATTTGTTTTGCTCAGAGGCAGGGAAGACTGATAGTACCTGTTCATTGCAGCCTTGCATTCCTCACTCATCCCCTTCTGTCTTCACGGCTTTCCACCTCTTCGGTTCCTTCTCTTTCTGATCTCTGCAGCCTTCCCATTTCTTTGTTTTGAAAGGCTTCATGAAATGTGCATCTCTTGTAGGAGCTCTGTATGCAGTGCTGTAGTAGGAGGTTCTTGTCCGTGGAAATTCTTGAAAGCTGACTGCTTGCAGACTGCTTTTTGACGATTTATGATGTAGAGGAGATTGGCCGCGGCGTCCTATGCTGCAGGAGCAGGTTGTTACATTAGGCAATATCAGATTTTATATACATTGGATGGGTTTTCACAAGCATTGCTTTCAAATTGCAATGAAACCTGGGTCCTAGGGTAAGAAAGACTGATCTGCAAACAAATAAAAATCTGCTTTGAACAAAGCAAAGGCAGCAAGGCTTTCATCCTACCCTTGTATTTCAAGCCATAAAACTTTATGGATTTGATTCAAACTGCTGGATAACGTGTGCTTAATCTGGAGCATATTCCTTCATAAATTCTGCCGGTACTAGGGCCAGAACTCCCTGCATCAGTTGATGTGTTGTTGCAATACTTTCTTCGCAGCAGGGTCCTCCCATACCTAGTCTGGCAGTGGTTCTTTTGTGCAGAATGCTCTGCTCTGGGTTCCTATGGACTCTGACCAGATCTCCTCTTTATATTGCTTATCCAAGAGATAATTAGTACATTATTCTGTAGTGCAAATTGCTGAAGCTTGTTACCTGTTTTTTAATCAACCTTTTTTCTTTTTCAAAGAAAGGCTCCCATTTTTATACTTTGCCCCCGCTTTGTCTGTGGAAACACCAGATGGAATTATTGTTTTATTGTACGTGCTGCACCGGGTGATCACGTCTGTGCCGTAAAGCCATCCGTATCAGGGAGCGATCTGCTTCCCTCTTGTCAAACAGCGCCGAGTGCCCCTTGCTCGCGCTGCTCCGAGCCAGTCTCCGCGGTGACCTGGCTCCGTGTGCGTGGAGCAATCCTGGACTTTGCACGTGTTCTGCAAGCCTTTGCTCATGCTCTCCTCCCACTCTGCAGCAGGCGCTGATCGCCGTGTGCCTCCTGCACCGTGTGGGACCATCCTGGCCGTGAGCCGGTGCTGCTCCCAGTGCGTGCTGGCAATGAGATGGGCGTGTGATAGCTGGTCTCCAGGACATGTGGGTATAAAGCTACTGGGTCCATGATGGTGAGGGGTGCTTAGCTGCGGTGTCTGCATAGCGTGGGAAGGATCTTTGGAATATAAGGTGATCGGGCAGCTCCTGTTGGGGGTAGTGTTGGACGTCTCAAGGCAGAGCAGGTCAGCTCAGTAATCCATCCTGGCTTGGGGCTATGATCCTTGCAGCAAATTTTCCTGATGCTCACTAAGTCTCTACCCAAGTGCGCTTTGCTGAGAGCAAAATGGGCTTGTAGGTGCCTGGTGGTGTCAACACCCATTTTACCTCCTCGTTGCTGATATTTTTCAGTTGTGTAGATGCAGGCAGAAGAGACAAGATGTTGCTTGGAGAAAATGAGCTTGTGCGGCTTGATCGATTCCCTGTGACCTGCAGCCTTCTGTCCTTGTAGGTGGTGTGAGAGCTGGAATTGATTTCCAGCTTAACTGCTAGCGTTCTGGGGGGACTTTGGCCATTGCTTAACCCTTGGGTTTTGGTTTTCCTTGTTCCAAGGCAAGCATGATGATACCGACGTGCTTGTTCAGTGCTTTCAGACCTACTGGAGTGTTGTTTTGAGTAAGGTATTGCTTACAAAGGTCTGCAAATGCTTGCGACAGGTCAGAGAGTCTGTGGCATTGAGAAATACAGCTAGGTGGGTATTTTGAGGTTCTTAGGCAGCTTGGTTATTTCAATATTATTACATTAGAGGTAAGTGGTGAAATTTTCTGCTGGCAAAAAAACAAAGCTTCTTTTTAAGCAGTTTTGTGGTATGTGACTGCTTGCAGGTGGCTCTAGAGAGCATCACCTAACTGTTGTCTGCTCTTCAAAGGATGGAAGGTGCTGACATTGATCTCTGTCCTGCTACTACCGTTTGTGGCTTTTGACCTGCTGTGGTGAATCTTGGATTTGTTACTGAGAAACAATGTGTGGTGGTGTAAAGAGGAAGCCTTTGTGTCATCTGCTGAACTAGATTTTAGTGGGCTGGATTGGAGGACTGGAGGGGACCTGTCCATCTCACCAGTTCCTTCATCTTTGTGTCTGAGAACATCGGTTGACGGTTTGAATACACAGTGGTTCAGAGTGGCAGTGCAGGCTAATCTAAACAGGCAGTATCCCCACAGAAAGTAAAATGAGGTGGGGCAGAAAAGAGAGAATTGGGAATTGCCTCTAGATAAAAGCCTTCTCTTAGACCTGCCTTTTTTTTCCAATAAAAAAAAAAACACTTCCCTGTGACAGAGTTCTTGGCAAGAGAGCAGGAGTGTGAATGTCCTTGCAGTGGAGAGCAGGGAGCCTTAAGCGCCGAGATCAAAGGCACTGAGTAGGGCTGAGCTCTGCTGCGGAGGATCAAGCTGTCCTGTGGATGGCTGATCAAAGGGAGCTGCTTCAGGAGGTCAGAGAGGCCCTAAAGCCCTTGCCTGTGTCCTTTCTCTGTTCGGTGCAAAGACAGCAAACTTGTCTACATAGACTGCATAGCATTTCTGGCTTTGCTCCCATCTTAGATTAATGGCAGCAGCCTATGAGAAGTTGGTGTGCCAGCCTGCGCTTTTCTTTCCAAAATCAGAATTGGAGCATGCCGATAGAAACTCGTGGGAGCTCACAAACTGCCTCCTGCAGAACGGTGAGGTTGCTTCTCGTTAGCTACTGATGAGTGACTTGCCCATCTGTGCGGGAGTGCTGTGCACCCCTGCTGGGCTTGTGGTGTTCTGGGGGGAGCTGCTGCTGGGCACAGAAACTGCTGCTATGCTGGCAGCCTCCTAGCCCTGCTGCCCTCCAGGCAGAGTTTTCTGCGTGTCCCTTCTGGTGCTTGCTGCTGAAGTTGTTGACCGTGTTACTGGTGCTTCTGAAGAGGTCAGACTAATGATCAGGGAGATATTGTTGGACTGGAGGGCTGGGCAGTCACCAGCCACGGCATGGCTAGCTGGCTGAGGGCAGGGATTGTCCTGCTCTGATCTGTGCTGGGGCAGCCTCACCTTGAGCATTGGGCGCGGTTTTGGGTGCCACAGTATAACAAGGACATAAAACTATTAGTGCCCAAAGGAGGGCTATGAAGATGAGGAAGGGTCTAAGAGGCAAGACACACGAGGAACAGCTGGGTCCCTTGGTTTGTTCGGCCCAGAGCAGAGCAGGCTGAGGAGAGGCCTCATGGTGGCCTGCAGCTCCCTTACGAGGGGAGCGGAGGGGCAGGCGCTGAGCTCTGCTCGCTGGGGACAGCGACAGGACCCGAGGGAATGGCATGGAGCTGGGACAGGGGAGGGTCAGGATGGGGGTTAGGGAGAGGTTCTGCACCCAGAGGGTGGTCGGGCATTGGGACAGGCTGCCCAGGGCAGTGGTCAGGGCACCGAGCTGCTGGAGTTCAAGAAATTTCTGGACTATGCTGTCAGACGCATGGCCTGATTGCTGGGTGGTCCTGTGTGGAGCCAGGAGTTGGATTTGACAGTCTTAGTGGATCCTTTCCAACTCAGGATATTCTGTGATCCTAGGTTCAATTTAACCTTGGGAAATTGATTGGAGCTGTGGGCTCCAGTTCTGGGGATGGGATTGTGCTCACAGGTTTTGTGTGCTGGGTGCACGCAGGGTATCACAGTACTTGGACATCTTGATTCAGGCATCCAAAATACCCTAAGCATACCACATAGATTTTTCTGTCTGGATTGTAATGAATGCTCAAACAAAATGCTGTTTGACTGAGATCAAACAAGTGTCTGACAAGAGTTGCAGTTATTAGACTTATACACAGAAACATTTACATATTTTTAGAACCATTTCCTGGCACTGCATCCAAAATGAGTATGTTCCTGATCATAAGGATGTCAGGAATGATTCAGTATTCCTGACATGATAGTCACAGAAAGAAAGAATCACAGTCTTTGCTGGAAAACGGAGCAAGCTGAGTCATTTGGACATTTGAGTGTCCTTTGAACTTCTTCTCTATTCAGAAAAAGTCGTGATAAAACCTTTTTTTTTTACTTTTTTTTTTTTTTTTCAGCAATGCTGAGTGACAATAACTCTGTAAAGCTGAAAAGTGATCGTTTGCCTCCTGTGCAATGGTGGAAGGTAGTTGCACATGAAGATGAGAAGACCAATCTGGTTTTTAAAAGGTACTCCCAAGTAAGTGTCATTGCAATGGTAATATAGAGGGAGTTGCTCTCCCCCTAGCTTGAGCTGTTACAAAAAGGATGCAAAAATCAAGGTATGGGATTACCACAGGACCTGAATGGAGGGTTAGGCTTTTGTTGGGGTGCCTAAAACACTTGGAGGAGCCTCAGCTATCTCGTAGTATTACACGTTTTCACTAGCTGTTGTGAGATCCCAGTATTTTGCTCACAAGTGTTCCAGTCTTTTTTGGATCCAAATAAGTAACAACGTTAAGTCCTTTGTAAGGTCTGTTAATTGGGGAAAATGAATGGCAGTGAGGTTTAGTGGGTTTATTTATTTGTACAAGCTTTCTGTGCTTCTCTACCTAAAATCTCAGGAACCGCTATTTATATATATATATATATATATATATATATATATAAAACAGTTAAACATGCAGTCCTCAGGCAACCATAGGAAATAATTAATTTAAAATGAAAATCAATGATAAGGCTTAAACTATATACCTGAGTGACAACCGCAATCTAACCAAATAATGATGTAATTTTTGCAAATCGGTTTGGATATCGCGTGAGTCAACACTGGAGATCAATGGTGAGATTCCTTAGTAATGAGCAATGAGTAGATCAAAAATACAAATAACCCTTTAAAACGGAGTTAAATAACCTATAGCCCCAAAACGTGCAGAAGAAAAAAGAATTAAATTAGGTTTCTTAGCATAAAGCCGAGTATTTAAATTCTGTGGTCTGACCTGCCAGAGAGCTGAAATTTTGTTTGTAAGTGGTGGTTCTTATCTGAAAACCTTGCAGTTTGAGGTTAGTTTTTTATTTAACAAACAAAGCACAAAAGCACATAACTTGCATGAAAATGCATATTTCAAAATAGCGTTTCCTGTATAGTAGGAAAAGTCACTTGATGGTTTCTTTATATGATCAGAGGTGTTTGGATCCATGAGAGATGCATTTAAGATATATGATGCAGGTATAGAAATATGTAAAATCAGTATGCAATGGTTTTCTTATCAAAGCATCTATATATTTTCATACTTCCCTGCAAGTAGCTCTAAAGAGTTAGGAAAGGCTTGGAGGAAACAAAACCATCAGTTATCTTGGTTTGTTTGAATCAAATATTCACCTGAAATTCAACTGTCTCAAAATTGTTTAAAAATACTATTTAGGAGTTTGTGGATTGCTTGGAAAAAAAAAAATATGTTTTTTTTTCCTCTTCTCCTAACCACTACATAAACTTGTTTGTTTCTAGACTTCTCGTACTGTTCGTGGTTGGAGGGTGCTTCCTTTATATCCTCAAGTTACACTTTTACCCTGAAGAATGTGACAGAACAAAAACACCGTATGTGGACCTCGATCGTGTAAGGGTTGGTATTTTTTGGTATTTTCTACTTGGTTAAGACAAAAACGTTTTATTAGTCCTCAGTGTGAGTGTTATAAGGGTTTATAACAAAGGACTTGAATGCTGAGATCATTCTGTGAGGGGAAAATAGATTTTGTTCGTGTTTTATTCATGGTGTAGAATTTTTTGTTGTTGTTGTTTGTCTGTTTTCTGCTTCCTGTGGAAGTGCAAAAGGAAACCAGATTTTTAGGGGTAAAATGATCCAACTGTGTGACTCTGAAGATTAATGTATGAAATGGCCACGCCTTCCTAGCATGGTTACTGCGTGCGACCAAGCTTCAGAAAAGCGGAGAGCAGCGAGCCTGTCGGGTTGTTCCAGTCCCCTGGGAACTGGGTCAGCAACAAAGGCACCTGCAGCTGGGCTCCCCCTGGGGGCACTTTGAGCCCAGCCGAGGCCACAGCTCCTCAGCACTGGGCCCACCTGGCATGGTGCCTCAGCAGGAGCAGAGGTGTTGCCTGACTGCCACCAGGCGAGTGCTGCCCAGAAGGGACAGCCCCAAGGGAGACTAATGTCACGCCAGCTTTCAGCTGACGCTCAGCTTCAGGGAGCCGTCTCCTCTGCTCCTTGCTTGTTACCTTTTTGTGGTGTCGGTGCAAAGCTCATGATCAGGAAATTAATGCAAATGGAAAGTGACGCTTTTTTAAAATCAGACCCAACACATTTAACCAAAAGGTTGTATTTACCTAAGCCAGTTCCCTGGTCTGCTTTACCTTGTAGCTGCACAGATGTATATGGAATCACAAGTCTAACGTGCAGGAGGGTGCAGCTCCTTATTTGTGTGTTTACTTATTAATTTAAGGTGGCACATACTTGTGCTGCAGTTTTGCGTTTTGTCTTTTAAGCTTTTGTAACAGAAGCCAAGAAAGCTTTCTTAGAGTTCTTGCTGACACTTCCCTGCCTTTGCTACTTAACCTGCTTGTTCTTCACAAGGCAGTACTTACCTTGGCTTAGAATTATGTTTGTCTTTGAATATTTTACCCCTCAGACACGATTCACATGAGCAGAAGCGCTGATTTAATATCTCAGCATCATTGTATGTACCTCCTTCCTTCCCCACCTTCTTCAGTAGGCTTTTTACAGGTTCACCTTGGGAACCTCTTTGCCTTTCCTTTGCATTTCATTTGACTTCTTTTCTCAGTAACACATTCTTGCTTCCAAACAACTACCATCTTAATCCAAGCAAACATAAAGACTGTGTGGATGTGTATTTATTGCCTTCCCTCAATTCCTTTTGTTTGTGTTAGATGTGGGATGAGGAAATGGTAGTGCTTTTTGTCTAGCAAGGTAGTAGCTGTTTGTAAACTGTTTGGGAGCAGTGGTCTTCTGACTGGCCTTAGCTTTCACTGGTAGGCTGCACATCTGTCAGCCTTCAAAATGAGGCTCTCCCAAAGATGCACTTGGTGAAATGCAGCCTGAAGCTGCTCAGTTGTACTTAGCCCAAGAAGAAGTTTGGTGTTAATGCCCAGATTTGCAGAGCCTTTTGTGGCAGAGGTAGTTTTGTAGATTCATCTTTTTCTTAAAAAAAATAAGACATACACAAATTGCTTCCCATGCCACCCTTTGTGCACCCAGATACGCACTTCCCTTTCTGTACCAGTACAAAAGGGGAACTGCGGTAGCACTAGATTTGAATCTTTTTCTGACCTGTGTGTTTGCCTAATGTAGGTTATTTTTGTTTGTTTTGATTGAAGTGGAGGAAAGATAAGCAGAATTACATCAGGGAAGAGGATATGCAAAAGGATTATTTTAAGTGACTAAAAGTAATATCTTTGCTATTTCTCTTCTTCCTTGCTTCTGATACCAGTTTGCCCCTATGGATTTCTGAAAAATGTGTATGATTAACTCTTTTTAATGAGACAGATCAATTTTTGTGGTTTATCTTACAGCTTAATATTTTTTATGGAGTTTGTTACCACAACCTTTAATTTTAGTGACGTCTTTGAAAGAAGACTTAAAACTCCCCTACTCCCCATCCCCCTTGAATTCTTTGAGTCGTGGTTTAGTCATTAGCGATACCGTTAGCAATGCTTCTGGAAGAAGTGTTGCTTTATTTTGATTAGTAAGCGATTCCAACCTGCCGTTTGACAGAACTTCTAACCAGCTGGTATGTATCTGGTAAAAACCTACGACAGGCAGAATTCGGGTCATGCAGTTGAGCAGTGGAGTAGAATTCCTCTTGCTGTCTCACTGCTGAATTAGATGGGTGAAGGTAATTTTACATTTATTTTTTCTTTGTAAGTTACAGTACAGACATTCTCCAACAGCTTTTAGGGCGGATCTTTCTTGAAAAAAGGTAGCATTTTCACTTCCCTCTTTTCGAAAGAAAATCAGTCTAGTTAAAAAAAAAAACAAACACCCTCCTATGCAGATTTAAATAATTGAATGTTTCTCCATCCACTTGCAGTTTTTTACCTTGTGCTACTTTAAAATGTTTTGTATTTTCATGTTTAAATTTTCTTTACAAAACCCTGTGTTTGCTTAACTGCTGGTTGTCACCTGGCGGGTTGCTTGAAGAGGGCTTTTTCTGTTCCTGAAGCTAGCTTTCCTAACTGAAATCGTGTTTGTTTTCTTTTAGAGAGCACAACAATATGCCAGTGCTGTGTTGCAGGAACAGTGCCGACCTTCTTATGTGAAAAAAGAAATGGGAAAGTTATTTGCGGAGAAATACAGCATGGACATATCTCCCTTTGTAGGAAAAAATATAGACGAAGATGAAGCTTTATTTAAATACGGACCTCCCTTTGGATTTCACAGGTTCTTTGATAAGCTTAAAAATCTCATCAAACTCTTACCTGATCATGATCTGCCAGAAGATTTGAAGTCAAAACACTGTAAACGTTGCGTTGTTGTTGGCAGTGGTGGAATTCTTTATGGATCAGAGCTAGGTCACTTACTGAATCAGTTCGATATTGTTATAAGGTATGTATTTGCTATTTCAGGCTTCAAACTACTCCAGCTTTACTTTATGAACCAATGTTTTTTGAGTGGAAAATATCTCCAACTTTTATGCAATACATCAGACTATTTCTGAAAGTGCTTTTTCGAAGTTTACTTGTGAATTGATAGAATTCAAAGCCTTAAGAGCAGAGTAACATCGTGTTAACGAGGCAGGAATTCAGTGTAATTACTTGTGGACTTCAGATACCAAAAAGCATAGGCACAACTGAAGAAGAAACCAATGAGATTTTAGAGAAATAAGCAGTAGTGTTTCTATTTATTCACGTATTTAAGCTTTCTGAGATAGAAATGAGTCCTAAAGACTATCTTGTTCCCCTTGTTTGTTTGGGAAGCTTATTTGATTTTTTTAACAGCTGTTTTAAGCACAATAAAAATGCATTAGTGTTTCAGTATACAGCTTGCTTACACACTGCAGAGCATGCTGCTTATCTTTCCTTATGTTTACAGGAACAGTGCATGGTTTCTATGATTACCTGTATTTGCTAAAGTCCAGAATATGGTCTGTATTTGTGCTTTCTGAATATTACTGTTGGAGCTGTTCTTTGTATTCTGAATCACGTGAAATCATAAATCTGTAATACAAGCACTTTCATAAGTAGCTTTGTAAAGCAAGTCTTCTGCTAACAAAGGGAGGAATTGATATGGCAAGTCAATACCCCTTATATAAAGGTGAACAAATCTTGACATGGAGAGGGGCAGAGAACTTGCGATAGCTGTCCTTTGAAATCAGGGCTGGCAGCTTGAAAGTGGCTTTCCTGTTGATACAGAAAACGTTGTGAGGTTTCTCCTGTTCTGCAGAACTGATGGAGCTGGATGACACTGTGCTTGTAAGCAGCGTGCTAGCTTCTGATTTATTTATTTTTTTTTGAGAGCTGGAATGATGCAAACCCACAGGATGTGTTACTTTGCCCTATGTGTTTGTGAAGGGATAATTTGTGTGCCTTTGCTGTGTATAATACTCGTGTGTGTGTGTAAACAAAAGAATGCAGGAAACTGCCTGTGTGTTTTCTTTCCCTTCTGTTAAGATTCTGAGTTGGCACAAGGCAGTGAATGTGAAATTCTGCAATGCTCTTTTAAGTTGCTTTTCTATTCAAGTTCTTCATTTTGAAGTTTTGTACTTTTGCCAGCTAACCCAGAAATAGAACTGGCTTCTCCTCAAAGATAGGGGATGGATGAGTGTGAGAGGTGAGGAACATGGAGATACTGAGAAAACACTGTACTCTGCTCTGTTAAAAATAAAAATCCGAGGGCCAAATACAAGTTCTTTGCTTAGTGTCTGATGTTTTAATGAGGTTGCGCACTGTTTATTAAATACAGTTTCTCTCAACTTTTTTTGTTAGGTTAAATGATGCGCCAGTCCAAGGATACACAGATCACGTTGGTAACAAAACGACTATACGGATGACTTACCCAGAAGGAGCCCCGCTTTCTGAACACGAGTATCCTCCTGCTAGCTTATTTGTGGCTGTGTTGTTTAAAAGTGTTGATTTCAATTGGCTACAAGCAATGGTAAAAAATGAAACCTTGGTATGTAAAGTGGCAGTGGCATGTACCTATGATTTTGCCGTTCAGTTTTTGTTGTCTAATGCATAAGAAGTTGACTGATGCCCTATTTCCTGGTTTATTATACTGGGGATCTTTATGTATCTTTTTTTTTAAAGCTATGTCTCCTAGTTACAGTTAGTAACAGCACTCCGGGTTAAGCCACATGCTGACAGTAACAGTTTTTTCCACTGATACTGGTAGATTTCAGACACTAAGCTACGTGACATATTGAGTGTTTAATAAAGTAGAACTAATTTCACATTAGGTTTCAGTGACTTGTTTGAATCTGCAGAGCCTGAAATAGCAATGAGATTTCTGGCTGTTAGTCCCACATTTTTAACCACTGCACTCCGTGCTCCTTCAGTGGTATACTTGCAGGTAATGTATAACTGAAGAACTGCAGTTGTTAGTTCACATATGTCTATGGTCTTCCAGAATTAAGAAATTACTCATTTCTCACTGAATATTTACAGAAGTGCAGAGATTCCTAAGGAACTGATAGAAGAGCTCTGTTTCCAAACTCTTTAAACTGGTGCTTTTTGCCTCTTTCAGTTTGTAGGCAGGTAGTTCTCTTGAAAACCCCTAGCTAGGATTTTCTGTCCACAGATTGGAAACAACTGCTCTACATTTTTGAGATAGGTTGAGAAGAAAGTCTGACAAACTTCTTAACAATATGATGCATAACAGTTTAAGTACTCCAAGTTCCCTTTTTAATTCTGTGATTTATTATTATTTCTTATGACATGAAAGCATATGGAAGGCCTGTTTAATATTGACCATGATTATCTACTACTATACTTTGGTCCAGGGATATTGCCTTGTTTTGAATAACCAGGGTATGTTTTGTATAGAGGAGATATTCCTGAGTGCAAAATTAAGAGCTGCTGCTGTCTAATGACTTTTTACCAGGGACAAGACAATGTTGATCTGTCCTGTTAGTCCTGCAGGAGCGTGGTAATTTTGCCAACCAGCAGCTTTCTAACTTAAGTTGAATCCTTCTCTTGTTGTACAAGCTGTCTGGCTATTTCATGTTTGGAAGGTTTGTTTTTTAAGAATGACTAGTACGACGACACCTTTTTGAAATTTTTTTTTGGGGGGGGGATCAAAAGCATGGTTGCTTTTTGGCATCTACGACATCCTCTGTCAATGAGTTCAAGTATATGTTTTATGAAAAAGGTACCGTTTGTTGAGTTGCATGTCTTAGGAGCAGAACTGGGGTGATATGCATCAATATTATGTAACTACACAACTGAAGAGGAGAGAAAAAAACCCCACCAGTCTATCCCCGTACCTGGTCATCTCGTCTGTGGTCCCAGTCTTCTTGTCCTGCTGTTAAGCTTGGCGTGCTGATCTTTTCCCAAACACTTTCCTTCTTACTGTTCACGTACTGTAGGTGACTAAACGTGATGTTTGTGCTGTAAAGGAGCATAAAGAAATGAGTTGATGCAGAGCAACTTAAATTAATCAGAATTTAAGACCATACTGCCATGTCTCTGCTCTGTCCCCAGCAGTATCTGTCCATTCCCACCTATTGCCTTGTTGTGGTGTTTTTGCTGTTACAGAGAGCCAGTTTTGGGAACTCCTCCGAACTGCTCTGGAAGCTGAATGTTTTTACTTATTGTTCCAAATATGAGGCTTTCAGTTGGATCAGCTTCCTGTGCAGGCACTGGTACTTTACTGAAGCATTCAGAGCACAGGTAGAAAGATGGGACCACAGCAAAATACATTTTTAACCAACTACAGTTTAAACTGCTGTGGAGTTGCACCTTGGAGCAGGAAAAAGGCTGTTTATAAAACACAGACCTATGTCGCAGCCATGTCAGTTTTATCGTATGTGTAGTGTTACGCGAAGAGATTTGTAAAACAAGCCTGATCGAGGTGTGTGTGGTTTTTTTCATTCGTATGCATCTAATTGACTGCACATGGCACGAGATCAGAGACTAGTTTGCTGAGTCTAGTGTAAATCCTCTTCTGAAGTGGTACATTTATCACTAGGTGGATGTTGTCAAACAACAGCTGTTCACTTCAAAGCCGGAACAATTGTTTCAAGTCCAGCGCTCACTTCAGAATGACCTGGTTAATGTTTGTGGAAAACTGATTCCCTTTCCCATTTCTTCAAATACTGTTGCTGCTCGGTTGTGCTGGGGAGGGTCCAGAGAACCTGAGGGAGCTGGTGGATATGTTGACTGATTCAACACCAAGTTCAGTCAAATATTCAGAATAAGCAAACTTTCCTACTGCTACGCTCTGCAATTCCAAATACTCTGAAGGTTTTTCCTCTTCTAGGCCAATCGCTCGAACAGTATGCTGGTATTTCTGAACGAAATCAGCTCTAAGCTGTTTCCTGAGTTTCTCAGTATCATTGGTGAATTCTGTAACTCATGCACCGTGTCTGCTGTATACTTCATAGTGTCAGAGTTTGTTTGGTTAACTAGTTTTTTGTTTTTTTTTTTCTTTCTCTTAGTCTCTGTGGATACGACTTTTCTTTTGGAAGGAGGTTGCTAAGAAAATTCCTTTTACATCAAAACAGTTTCGGATTCTGAATCCAGTCATCGTTAAAGAGACAGCTCTGGACATTTTACAGTTCCCCAAACCTCGATCAATATTCTGGGGTTGGGATAAGGTAAGAACTTTCATTTTAGGAGAGAAACTGTATAAAAGAATAAAATAAGCTGAAAAAAGGTTTGTGTGGTTCTTCCAGTGTAGTTCTTCTGTGGGATGTCATCTGGTCTGAAGTAATGGGAAATTAACTGTCTCTCAGAAGACTTGCATTTTCTCTAGTTGTGTAAAGTCGGATTAGGATTTCAGTTCACCTTTTTCAGCACCTGTGCACGCTGACATGAGGCGGCCTGCTTTACAGAGCATCCGGATTGCAGCAAGGCACAAATTCACTCCAGTAGGGTGTTCACTCACACTTTGGTGTAAAAAATTCAGAACAGATTTCTGATTGACTGGTGTGTTAAGAGCAGCCCTGTTAAGTCAATCCAGAGATCACCTACAGACAGATCTGTCTCCAGCAGTGGGAAAAGCATGAGAAGCATAAAGCAGGCTTCCCTCTGGCAGGTACTTCTGGCTGTGGGAATTGCTGCGTGTGCCCTAGTGCTCAGCAGCACTGCAGTGAGCTACTGCTGTATCCTCACGCCGTGTCCTGAGCTTTAGCAGTGATGAATTGCCCCATTTAATTAAGCACTGCATTTTTGTTAAATATCAACTGTTTGACAAATTGGGCATCGGTAGCTCTCTTGAGCTGTGAGAAGTACTGAACAGCAATAGCTGTTCCACTTTGTGGGAAGGCTGGTAATGGTAACGTACTGCACAAATGTTTTGAAGGATTTTCACATCTTGGGATGTTTGTTTATATAAATAATGTAATATACGAAGCTATTTATCTTCTACGTGTATCGGAGTATACTCACATTCAAAGGCTGTTCAGTGAAAAGTGGTTTCCTCAAGAATACTGCCGGAGTGCCTGTTGTCCAAGACTGAAGCAAGCACGTATTGAGCAATGCCAAGTTGTAACTGCCTGTCAGTTGTTTGAGTGTTTGGAGCAAGAGCTTACTTGCAGTTAAATGTACCTAGTAAAAGGGTGTCTTGCCTTCAGTTCTCAGAACAAAAATATAGCATCGAAAGCCAAAATTACTGCTAAAGGCAAATGCTCAAGTTGGATTGATATTTGGCCCTGAAATGTTTAGTTTCACTTGATCTTTACTTGATTTTTAATTTTACCTGATCATTTTAATTGATATTAATTTTTAAGTGAGGAGAGGGACTAGTCAAATGTATTATATACTGTGAAGTGTTATAAAACCGGCAAAGGAGAATATGTGAAGCCATTTGAACTCAAAAAAATTTTTTTCCTCCCTGCTTTTTAGAATGTACCCACAATTGGGGTCATGGCGGTTATTCTAGCCACACATTTATGTGACGAAGTGAGCATAGCAGGATTTGGATATGACCTCGATCAGCCCAGTACTCCTTTGCACTATTACAACAACCTCTGCATGGCTGCCATGAACAGACAAACTATGCACAATGTGACAGGCGAAACAAAATTACTGCAAAAACTGGTCAAAGAAAAAGTTGTTAAAGACCTCACTGGTGGGATACATTGTGAATTCTGCAGCAAAGACAGCTAGTGGTTGAAGTGCCCAGCAGTTGCATTTGATAAATCCCAGAAGCTTCGTTGGAACAACTTTTTCACTGTCTTCAGTAGCTCTTTAAAATGTGTATAAAATGGACTCGGAACCTCTGCTGCCTTTTTTAATGTCAAGTTCAATTTGTTGGACTTTTAAATTTATTTTGATGTTGAATTTTACTTTTGCACGTTATTGTGGATAGCTATGTAAATACAACGTGGAGTTCAAAGAGATCCATTTAAAATATTTAATGTTTTAAGTTGTGGAAGAAAAACAGTTTTTGTTTTCAGATATATATGGTACGCACAATGCTAGCCTGAGTTGTCTGACAGCATAGAGTAATTATTTTCCATTGAACTATGTCTCTGTGGATCCAGTTCCTGCTGTATGACTCCTTTTCAAAAGAAAAGAAAGGCGTGTGCTTCTCAAGTCTCTCACTTGCAACTTGCCCATTTTGTTTCTCCTTGAAATATAAATATTCTTTTGTTTTTGTGCTAACATTTCTTTTGGAAGGAGGAATGTGGGAGTGGGGGTGAAGGAAAAGGAACTGTTGTGGCAACAACTGTCTAGTGAGTACTCTAGCGTTCACGCTTCATGTTCAAATCATCGGTGCATTAATGTGTCAGGTTAGAATCCTGCTTTATCATGAGGCATGTTTGGATCCCAGGGCTTGTTACAGTGATTTAACCAGCAGGAGGCTTTCACCTGAACCTGGTCTTGGACACTTCCGTTCCTTCAGACCTAGAGAATTATTTCTAAATACTTGATTTGCACCAGACTTCAGTCACCCCGATTAAAGAAGTGGCTTTAATACTGTTTTTTTTTTGAGTGACTAGAAAATTGCTAGGTCCATAAAACACTGGTTTGTATAAACCTTCCATTTAGCAATAATAGAATCTATGACTAGGCTAAAACTTCTATTGATTTACTTCACAATCCTTTAGTAATTAATTACAGCTCTTGTAATCTTAATAGTTTACACTGATGATAACCTGTATGAACTCCAGTGTTGACTGTTTAATTGAATGGAGAGGCTGGACTGTTAGTTTTTCCAGATGAACTTGTAAGTCAGCAGCTAGCTGAGTGTGTGGAAGAAGAAAATCACAAAATCATGGTGAGAAAATAATATGACCTAGCAGCAAGCTAAATGTCTGTTAAAAAGCACCATGCTTTTCTAAAACAACAAACAAAGCAACCGATGTGAATATACGCTCTTGTGACTGGAAATCAGTGCGTTGCAAAGAAACTGGACCGTGCAGACCTGCGAGCAGGTGTAGTTCCTTTTGGTTCTGTTACTAGTGGAGTAGCAGGTGTGACGGTTTGCGCTGAGTAGTAGTGTTGTTACGCAATCCACTGGATGTGAAAAAAGCTTTTATGGGGGGATTGAAAGCTCGTTAGCAAATTGATCAAAGTTTGCCATCGAAACATTGTTATGGACTCTCCGCGCAGTGAACATTCCCACTGCTTTATTTTTGCTATGGGAACATACAAGCAGTATTGAGTTTAAAATATTCAAGCAACTAATGAGGGAAAGCAAGATCATGGTGGTTGCTGGTTTTTCAGAGATTTTCTCCACGGCGAGGAGATCTCATGAATGATAATAGACCACAGAAGCAGCAGACTGATTCTGGCCATTACGCTAAAAGGCAATAAAATGACATCAGATCGTAAAGCAGAATTCTGAAAGAAATTGTGGACCTCAACTTTCCTAAGTCCCATGTACCTGCGTGTCCTTGAAAGCCAGGTGTGGAGGATAAGCAAATATGGAAATCAGATTCTTGTCTCTGGCACTGTTTGTGTTTATAGCAATAATAGTAATCTAACTTCTCCTCAAAACACATTAATTTTTGTACTAGCAATAAATTTCTAGTTTGTTTTCCTGTAAGTATAATAATTATATTGTTTAATTTAAAATATTTCATGTGTGAAGAGTTTTATACAGATGGTCTTTTAGTTAATATATTGAAATGTGCTAATTATTTTCTCCTGGTATTTAAACTGGAAACAAAGTACCTTAATTTTATTTAGGTATTAATGAAATTATGGAAGAGTTCAGAACGTGTGCGGTGGGAGGATGTCTTGAATACACCAAAAGCATGCGTTTCGGAGCACTTGATCCCTCACCAGTTTTGCTTTATTCAGTAACTTGAAAAATAATCAGTTGATTAATGTAAATGCCAGTAGCTTTTTTGGAGATACGATGTATTTATTGTCAGATTCTCAAATGATGTCGATGTGGGGTTAGATTGTTTTCCCACCAGTTGTATGGCTCGTGATAAAATGTTTTTTGTTGTGGTGTATATGGCATTGAGTATTCCTGCACAGACTCAACCATATGTGAAATGGCAGCAAAGTTTGGGTTGCAAAAAGCAATAAACTGATGAAACCACTTTCTATTGATGTATTTGTCTCACAGTTTGTCGTTTGTTTGGCCTTGCTTATTAAGGTTCTTACATGTTCTACGGATCCAGCGTAAAGTTTCAGTGCAATCCCAGGCACTGAAGAAGATCCCAGGCTGGTTCTTCAGTCTGTCTCCTCTTTTATGCCTTTTTGATTCCTGTCATTGGAATTCCATCTCTGATGCCTGGAAGGAGGGAATCCATCTTAATCCATCTTAGCAATGACCATGCTGCATCCAGATTCTTGAAGTTAATGTGAATATTTCAGACCGGGTTTTAGCACTGGCCTTAAATTCAACGATGTGTCTCCTTCAGGAGGTGGAGACAGTTCTGTGTCTCCTGGTCTGTGCCTTGATCTTGCTCGAGGTGAGTTAACAAGAAAAGTTGTGTGTCTGTGCTGCTGTGTCGCAGAACTTAGGCTTTGCAAAGAGTGCATTGTCGCTTGTCCATATGCATTACTAGTGCTTGTTTAAAAACATCAACAACAAAGAATCTGGGAGCTGCGATACACCTGTTGTGTTGCACAACAGAATTGCTCTTGGTAACTGCCCTAGGAGGAATCACAGTTGTGTGTTTATCTGACCTGTGATGAGGCTGATTTTTTTTTTCCTGGTTCCTGTGCAGGGATTTGTGTGTGTGTGTGTGTTTTAAACACAGCTTCAACTTTCTCCTCCTTTCACTAGAGTGGCTGTGAGTACTTGCACAATTTGTGAAACTTTAGTTCTCACCTTTAGGTGAGATAAATAGAAATTCTCACATTAGGACTGAACAACTCTGAAAGCATTTTGAGGATTTTTAAAACTTGTGAAGCTTTTTTTTTATTATTATTTTTTCTTTTCAGAATTGTATGCCTCTTTAGAGGGGATGAGCAGCTTGCTTACTTTGGCTAGGTGCTGTTTGTTCAAACAACCGCTGGGAGCTTTGAATTGCCAAGTGTGAATTTACTGTGCTGTCTTTCAAGTGTACGTGAATCCTGCGCCCAGGCAGTTTATCTGGAGCTGGAGATAAAATGATGCCACCTTAGAAAATACTGTGGGTAAGGTCATAATTCTTTCGCTACGATACCGCAAGCGTGTTCTAGAGGTACACGAGGAGAGCGAGCCATTTGTCTGCAGTGTGGGGTAGTACTGGGAGGGGTGGTTTGGGGCTGTGGAAGTGGCCAGTTGACATCAGAAGCGGATATTGAGCGTGCAGGGCTCTTGGCTGGGATGCTGATAAGGAGCTGGTAAGGACGGGTGGTTCAGCATCTCAGGGTGTTGCTGACTTCAGCTCTCCTGCTGCAGTTGGAGCTCCAGCAGGAGACCGGAGGGGATGGGAAGAGGCAGTTGTGTAGAAAAAGTGAGATCTCTGGTGCCTGTCACCAAGGGCAGATAAAGCAGGAGCTCATGTACCTCTAGCACAGATGCACTGCTCTGACTTCCTTCCTCCAGTCTGCCAGCAGCAAGGTTTTGTACAAATAACCTGATGTTACCAGCCCCTGCATCTGGAGAATAACGAGAACATGATGATATTTGTATGTGTCACTGATGAAAAATCCATTGGCTGAAGTGACGTTGGCCAGGTCCAAATGTGAGCTGAAGGACAAAAGTGAAGAGGAACATCTAAGCCCCGCTACGAAATATAACCTCTTTGTTCTGCAGCCTCCGAACTCTGGAACTGTTTGCCTTCCTGAAGCAGCACGGCTCTTGACCTGAAGGCTCCTGAGGCATCTGGGAGTGAAGTTGGTCGACAAGTGTAGGAACGTCCTGGTTGCAACAGGTTTGAGCAGTTTGTCATCAGCCTTGCCCCATGTCTCGGGGGGTTGGAAGATGGGCTTTTCAACTTCCTCGGGGCAGGGGTACACAAAAAAAACCCAAACTTTTCTTGCTAAAGGCAGAGCCTCGTGTTCTCTGCCTCCTCGGCTTTTATTTTCCCTCAAATGTTCCTGCAAGCAGGGACTGAAGCAGCCACCCAGAGACCAATGGGTGGTGTGGATCATGACCTCAGGTAATCAATGCGTGTCTCCAGCTGAGGGATGCAAGGTGGGCACTCCTCCTGCCTGACCCCAGCTGCCCAGGCTGTGTGTGTATAGGAACTTCCCCTCCATTCCTGGGGAGGATCAGCAACAGCTCGCGGCTCCGTGCTGCTCCGTATCGCCTGTAAAGGACCCACCACATTCCTGCGGCGTGGGAATCCTGCTGCTCGAACTCCACCTTCATTCCTTACACCTTGCTGGGGAAAGCATGTTGTTCCTACGTGCTCAGAGCAACATGACTTGCATTCTTTTTGTTCTAAATTTTTTTAAAAAGCCTTCCTTCAAGCAACCCCACGGATCAACCCCACGGAGTTCAAGCTTTACCATGTGTGAATGACTCGCAAGGTCACGACACCTGTGACAGCTCTGATGGTCGAGCTGCTCGAGCATTGAATCAGCAGGGTTACGACAACTTTTGTGGTTTATATTGATAACGCAAGGCCTGGAGGTGCCAGGACTGAGTTTTCAGGTGAGAGAGTGGAGATGCAGTGCCCTGAAGTTTTGCTAAGCTCGCCAGGTGCCTGCCTCTTCCAGCTGGCTGGCCCTTTTCTGCTTGCCTAAGCACTTGTGCTTCACCTCATTATAGTTTAACAAAAAACCTGAATCATAATCTAAATTCTGCCACCTTGCTTCTTCCAGTCGGTGGCCTGGAACTGGAACAGCTTCTCTGCTTAGGTGCTGCGCTCCTGCCCGGGATCATCTGCCTGCTTCGTTCGTTTTCCCTCCCTGCCTCTCTTGTGCTCAGGCCAAAACCAACTTGTTTCTGACCTCTGACCTACGCCTTAGTGGAGAACAAAGCATTTCTGTTCAGCGCGGCCGCTCCTACTCCTTTCTCCTGTCCCTGCAGCTCAGCACCCTCGGTATGCGGCCGGGTGCTTGAGCTGCTTGTTGCGAGGGGCTGCCATGGGCCAGCAGGAAGGTGATGGGCGAGTTGCAGGAAAACAAACCTTTTAATCTTTCTGGCAAAGGAAAGAGAGAAAGCAGGCACTGTGTAGTTTCTTTAGCCCTTGCTTCCCTCTCCTGCTGTGCCTAAAATATTTGCTGTTGCCCAAGGAAGCCTCAGGCCTGGAGTGTGTAAGCAATGGCAGGGGTGAGAGGGGAGCAAGAAACAAGGCTCCCTGCGAGCCTCTCCTTTTCTCCAGCCTGGTTCTGCCTGGTCCCAGCTAAACCAGGCATGCAGCACACCTCGCGCAGGCTGCAGCCATTTCCTCCCCACCACCACGGCTTGAGTTGGGGAAGAGATGCAAGGGCCTGGGCAGAGACCATAGACTGGCTGCAGAAGAGTTCTTCCCTCTCCAAGAGTTGGGCTGTTGCTTACAGCCTTTCCCCCGCATTGTCATCAGTTCTTCCTCCCTTGTCCCTTTTTAAAATTCTTACTTATTTTTATTTTCCCCTGCTATTTTCCTCTCCCTGTCACCCAGATGCCCCGTGGGGTTGCGGTGTCTCCCTGCTGTCTTTGCCAGGCGCAGCAGCCAGAGCAGCTCTTCTGTAGAGGATCGCGGCTGCTGGTCAGGGTTCTGGCAATTTTTGGGTGCTCATCTCTTTGTACCCGTGAGAGAAGAGCAGGATCTGGGTCCAGAGCAGCTTTAGGACCTCTCTGTGCTGTTCTATCTGGGAAAGAAGTTTGCATGTTAGAGTGGCAACTTATCACCTATCCTGCTATGCAAAATCTGGAAAGAAGGGCTGGTTTGTGCTAACGGTATCAAGATTACCACGAGCAGGTTTGGTTTTGGGCCTGGGTGAAGGTCTGGGGTTATTTTTAAGCAGGTTCTTTCCTGTTCATTGAGGCAGCTAATTAGGACAGGTTGCAGCTTATTTCAAAACCTCAAGGGGCTTTCCTCTGCGAGGTCACGAGTGCCTGAACCCTGTGACTATTGCTCTGGTCTGCATTTACCCTGCTTGATTTCTAAGCCTACTCTTCCTTCCGAGGGGACTGTCCCTCGTGTTACCATCCTGGCATGTCCCTGGGCCTGGCTGCTGCTCTGGGTGGATGGATGGATGGCAGTAGCTCAGGCAGATACTTACAGGATTTCACTGATTGTGCTGCCATAGAATCATTAAGGTTGGAAAAGACCTCCAGGATCGTCTGGACCAGCCACCCCCTACCACCACTATCACCCCCTATATCATGTCCCAAAGCGCCACATCCAACCTTTAACACCCATGGGACGGTCACGAGCCACGTAATGGCTCATGCTCAGGCTGGATTAAGAATTTCGGTGCTTTGAAACACCTGGGTACCGGGGAGATGCCCCCAAGCCCTACAGCAGCCCTGGAGCTTCAGGGGCAGAGCTGAGCCTGCTGAATTTTACGCCCCGCTATAGAAGCAGACGCAGCGCAATGGTGCATGAAAGCAGAGCCAAGGAGGGCTGAGCTTGAGGGAAGCATTTCTTACTTGCAGGGGGTTGGAAATGAGAAGCAGGCTCGTAGCCCCATCTAGTGCTTGGAGAGAGCCCTGCTGCCAGCCGGGATGTGCACGGGCTTGGACGAGACCTGCCTCCAGCTGCACTGCACCGCTTGTAAGGGTCAGAGCCAAAAAAAACCCCTTCGCTGTTAATGCAACACACCTGTGCTGGGTGCCAGAAACCAATCCTGAAGTGAAAGCTACAGGGATGAGCAGTTTTCCTTGCTCCGTGTGCAAGTGGAGCTGGAAATAAGGCCTCGCATCCCATCGCTGCGTGTTAATTACAAGCAGATATTGGCACAGCCACCAGCTGTTAAATTGGCTGTGACCCGAGGTGGCACGTGTCGCCCTAATCCCTGGCTAGCACTCTCCCAGAACTGCAAAAGTGCCTTTTAAGTTATTTTATTTATTTATTTATAATTAATTAATTAATTAATTTTATTGTATGCTCAGTTTTTCATCTGCACAGGAGTAAACACAGCAAAACCTGCACCCAACAATATTTCTAAATCCCCTTTCCTCAGACTCGAAGCCTTGGGTGGCGAGGGAGTTCTTCCCTGTGGCATGCAGAAAGAGGCAGAGGTGGTGCCGGGAGGATTTCACGTGTGGTTTGATGGAGGTGTGGGGTTTGAGTTGACAGCGGAAAATCTCTGGGGAAGTCCAGGTGTTTGGTTGGGGATCCAGATGAGCTTCTTGTCTTCTTTGTCTGAGGAACAGCGTGGTCTGGCTGGTGAAATGACTTAGTGTGTGGTGGAAGCTATTTGTGGCACAGGCTGAGTTTGGTGCCATGTTTGAGCTGGGACTTTGGGCAAGGGTCTGGTCCTTGGGACAGAGCAGCCAACAGGCTGGGTCATGCCAAAGAAGGGGGACTGACTCGATAGCGACTGCCCCATCTGATATCCTTAGAGAATCTCTTGCTTGCATTGGAAGGACCACTGCTTTTCCCCTATACCACATTTTCTGATTGCTGTGTTATTTCCTCTTTTAATATGAGAGAGAAGAGAGTTAAAACATAGTTGGTTAAAACATGGGACTGCAAAACTCGAGCGTTTTTCCCAAGCTGCTTATCTCTGACCCTCAGCCCAGTCCTTGGCTATAAAGGGATTATGTGCATACCACTCCTGGATTTGTTTTGGGACGCACTTGGAAGCGGGACCCCATGTTATTTCTTCTTGGCATCTCATGAGCCTGCTGTGGTGTAAGCTCCTAGGGGATGTCGCCTGTCCCTGGTCTAGCACTTGTGACAGTCAAGTCTCTCTCCCACCCCCTTCTGAACTGGTTTTCTGCTGGTTACAGCAATGCGACGACACCTTTTGTGCCCTTGTTCCAGCTGGCATTGCTTGGCGGTCTCACTCTTTTAACCCAAAGCTGATTCCTGAGCGTACGTGGGATGGCCAGGGCTAGTCGCCAGGTTAATACGGCTCCCTGTGAGCAGTTCACTTCTGCAGCCTGGATTCCCACCCCTCTCCCTCCAAACAGCCCAGATCAGGGTTTTGCTGTCATTTCTCCCCGTGGCCCACGAAAAGAGAGAACTGCCATAAAATGATCACACCTGGTAGCACAGCAGCCTCCTGAGGTACCCGTGAAGAGATCCTGATGTTGGGCCCAGCAGATGGCAGCCATCAACGTGCAGAGCTCCAAATAAAACACGTCCCCATGCGGCTTTTGGTCCCCTGACAGAGAGGTTTCCCAGCACGATGCTGCCCCAAAACATGGGAACAAAGCATGTCGTGAGGTGTCAGGGCTGGGAATGCTGAGTGCAACACATGCACCTGGAGGGGGGTTTTCTGGTTCGATGAAAAGTAAACATTACCCAATTCATCTCATCAAAGGGCTGGATGAAAGGAGGAGGGGGTCCAATAGCGTCTGAAAAGCCAAGCCAGAGATGTGCCCCAAAGCCTGCAGCCATCCCTACTGCTGCCAGCCCGCTGGGAAGACAGCGAGGGCATGCGGGGTTTTGTTATGCAGCACCCCTGGGAGAACATTTGGGGAACTTTGGGATGGAAGGATCTTCTATCAGGTTGAATTTTGCTTTTGCAGGGTCTCCGTTTCACTGCAAGGACATTTGAGGTGGGTAAGAGGCTGCGATGCCCTGGCTTCCCCCTGGTTCTCGCACAAGCTGCTGCTGCTCTGAACGACAAATTCATTTCTTGCTTGTGTGTTTTCCCCTGTTTCTTTCTTCTTCAGCAGGAACAAAGATATTTTGAAGATTTTTTTTTTTTCCCTTAAGGAACAACGGCTCCGCAGCCTGACCTCTGCCTCTTGGCCCCTCAAGTAGCTCCTGGCCAATTCCAAACAAACGTTACAGATGGGGAGAGCTGTGAAAGGGATTACAAGTTCATAAACAATGTAAAAACCTGTGCCTGGACGGGGGAAGAGAAGGGTAGGTCATTTCCTACCCTGTTTTGGCCAGCTGGCTCTGGCTGCAGTAGGGGCTGGGAATCCAGGCTTGCTTAACTGTGCTGCTCACAGAGCTTCTAACTCTTCTTTTATTTATTTATTTATTTATTTTTGTCCAGTACAATTTTAGGAGGGACTTTAGTGATCCAGAAGCATGGTTCAGAACATTTTTTAAATTTTGTTTGGAAAAGGTAGGCTTGAAATTACAACAGGGAACCTCTACAGGTAGGAGTTTTGTTTTCACACAGGGGAACTGGAAGATTTGATGGATTCCTTGCAGGCGATGAGCCGGGGATTGTGTTGGGGTCAGGAAACACAACCAGCCACAGCAACAGGTTGGGCTGGAAGGGGATGAAAGAACCACACTCACCTTCTGTTGCCCTTCACATTGCATTTGCAGAAGTGCTTGGATGCTCTTGCTGCTGTGATTTTGCAGCTTGAGCTGCTGCTCTTTCAAAGCCTTTTCAAACCGATGTGAAAAAGGCACTCCTACTGACAGTCACACTCTCCTTGAAATGCCTCATTTATGGGTTTTCTTCCCGTAGATAGGGATATAAATCAAAAGTGACAAGCAGAGTAGATGGAACAGGCTACTTCAGTGCCTATGTTGGGGGGAACCTCATAAAGCCCTTAGCAGCAGCCAGGAGATCCCAGGTTTGGCTGTGAGACCTCAGCCCATAAAAGTTCCTGGGAGAGCTCGTGTGTTTTTCTCCCCGAGTGAGAGGAAACCTTTTTCTCTGTCTCATTTGCTGCTTCTACCCATGCCAGATTTCCCTGTGCAAATGTGTTCCTTTTCCTTCACACCCTCAGATGTACTTTCCACTGATGGTCGCCCAGCTCTGTGGCCTTTAGATCCTGGATCTCGGCGCTGCCATAGCCTCCTTCCAGACGAAAAAGAAGGATGAGGAGCTAAGAAGCTGCGGCTCTCACTTCTTTATCAATTATGGTACTTCCTAGGCTCTGTGGTTAGAGAAGTGCAGAGCTCAGGAAAAATCCAGGATGACGACCTGGCCTCAGCATCAAGGATTTCCTCCCTGAGATGAGTTAACTGTTGCTGCGCTCCCCAAAGTAAACATCTCCCCCTGATTTATGCGACTCTGTTGTGTTTTTATTTTCAAGTTACACACCTAATTGAAGGGGCACTGTTCTCATGGAAAGTGCAATCGTTTTCTGGAGGGTGTTGCTGCAGACTATTACCGAACCCAGGCACTTAGCACAATTAAAAAAAAAAAAAAAGGAAGGATATTTGTATGGATCACACCAGTCCAGACCTGTAAGGGATTGTGCTAGCAAGTTTTGGAGCAGATCTGGATCTGGATTGTGCTTTCAGGCCATAACTGTTCTCTAGTGCTTAGGAGACCCCCATGGGCAAGACATTCCCTTACATCTGCCTCCCCATTTTCCCCTTGCACCTTCCTGTGCTGGAGGAAGCATGGCTCTGATGTGCTGTGTTTTCTTTGCTGTGACTGAAATTTCCATGTGTGGTGTGTGTGGACCAGCTGAAGCGTTGCGAGATGCTCCTGAAAAACGTCCCAGCTCTCGTAGACAGACAAGTTCCTCTGACAGCCACCACAGCTCAGTCCCTGGTACAAACAGAGCCATCAAAGGGGACAGGAGGAGTCTGCAGGCAATACAGGAGAGTGATGAGAGGAGCAAAGCTCACAACTCCCATCCTCTGCCTGCGTCCTGGGGTCATCCCTTTGCCCTGGGGAGAGGGAAGGAGGCAGTACCTAAAGAAGCTGGGACAGAGTGAAACACTTCTGAGCTTCAGCCAGATTCACTGTTACAAATGAACCCATCCACCCATCTGCCCAGCCATGGTGGAATTAGAGATGACTCTGATGGGAGTTTTTAGAAGGCTGGCACATCAGGCCAGTTTTTGAACTGTAAAATTAAACTTTGTTAAATTTTCAGCAGGTTTCTTGCTAGTGGGCAGTACTTCCGTGGTGTTAATCAGTTAATCAGCGTCTCTGCATCTGCCAGGCTCAGCCTTCAGCAATCCTGTCCGCACTAGCTGTAAGAATATGATGCTGGTAGATGCGGAGAGCACCAGTGCCTGTGGTCTTGGTTGTTTGTGGTCACCCAGCTCAAGGTGGGGAGGTCCGGGAGATCAAGTCAGAACCAAACTGTGCTTTTATTTTTTTTTTTCTTCTTCATTTTTCCTTCTTTATGCATGATGTTTTCTGCTACTACTCAATCCCCAAAATAGAAAATATCTGTGTATAGGGGGTCTCTGCTCCTGATACTGCCTAACTTGTTTTCTTTGTTTTGCCAGCCATCTGCCTTGCATTCTGGGGGGAAGCTCTGCCTTTTTGCAGCCACTTGTGTTTATCTTGTCCTCCCTCCGGCAACTTTTGCTTCCTGGGTGCCTCCTAAGTGCACCTCCACCACCTCAGCCTGCCCCTTCAGTGACGGCAGCGCTCACGTACACGTGCAGAATCCCAACCGAGCATGCCATCAGCGTTACAAAAACCTGAGTGTAAAAAAGTTACACTATTTTATTAGGCTCAAAGCAAGTTAACTGTGATTTTTCAATGTGTGTCACTCGCAGGTGTCTACGTTGGCTATGCAGGCTCTGTGCACGGGTGCACCACGGCATCGCTGGCTGCTCCGCATTGCACTTTGCCTTCGTGGGGTGCAAGGACTGGAGCTTCCCTGGAAGCAGGGCCAGGTTTGCATCCTCCCCTCTCCACGCTCAGCACCCAGCCGTGTCCCACTCGGTCCCGAAGCCTCTCAGCTCCCCGGCAGAGGGCAGTGACAGACAGACGGACGGACAGACGCCCGCCCGGCACAGCCAAGCGCTATTTTGCTCTATTTTGTTCAGGCCAAGGATGCCGAGCCAGTTAAGCTGTAGCATAAGCCGCATACTTAGCTGCTTTGCTGGAGGAGGCCGGCTGCTCAGGAGCTGGCAGGATCAAGGCTCAGTCTCCCGTTTCCCCAGCTGACGGGGATGGTGCCGGAGACTCCAGCCCGTAAAATCGGAGCTCGCTGTGGGTCTCCGGTAGGACTGGGGTGGGTTAAAGAGGTCTCTGCAGGATGCTAAGTCTTGCACAATTCTTGGTCAGGGAGGATTTGTCTCTGACATAATTTATTTGGAGTGAATGCGGAGGGTTTGGGGTTTGTGGAGGCTTATTCTGACTAGGTTTTTGCCTGATCACTTGGGAGGTGATGCCAGAAGAAAACTGCCTCCCCAGAAATGTGTGTGAGGGTAATAATTGCCTTTTTCCTTTCCTAGACACCTCTTCCTCCCTTTCCTTTCCCTGCTGGCCTCAGACCCCCTCACTGAAAGCCCTGCACAGAAACAAACTCCTGCAACCCCAACCTGCGTGTTTCACGCACCAACCCACCAGCGGGTGAAACTTGAAGCAGGAGAGATCAGATAACACATCCATGTGGGAAATCCAGGAGGGTCTTGCTATAAATTGACTCTCTCCTGCTTTGTCCCGAATAGTTCAGCATCCTCCTTGTACTGTTCTTGTGAGGTCTCGGAAGCTGTGCAGCACCGGGCCTGGGGATTTAGATGGGAGACCTCCAGGAGCTTTGGGTTGTTGGGAAATGAGTCTTGGAGGCTCACTGAGGGGCATTCTCCTCTCTTGAGTCAGTGTTGAACAAGCGCCCATTCCGGCAGCAGATGTCATGCTTCAGCACTGTCGTTCTGGCACCCAAAAGCTCTGCGAAGTTAAAGCCCATCTTGTCAGCATCAGAAGCGCTGAGATGCTTGGGGTGCGTGTTAAGAGGAGAGGACACGGCCCCGTCACAGTGCTCAGTGACAGATGGGACCCTTGTGCTCAAGGTTAGAACAAAAAATGTTTTATTTTTAATCCAGCAATGGTCAGGCGAGGCAATGCCAGAGGAAGGAGCGCTGGGAGGAGGAATTGAGGTATCCCTGTGCTCTTCTCTTCGGCTTGGTAGGATCGAGCTGATGGTAGCTGGTCCTGGCCTGTTTCTCTGAGGGCTGCCTCACCCTCCTCCCAGTGCCTGTTGCTCTTGCCTATCATCTGCAGAAAAGCAGAGTATCTGTCCAGTCTGTATCTGCACCAGATTCTTCCCCGTGGGCAACATTATTGCTGATTTATGCCTGATGATGCAGAGCAGAAGATGAGGATGTTCTCCTCAAGCAGGAGCAGAAAAACTTACACCTAGACCATTCCTTCACTTGGGTAAGCTGGATGCCCGGAGGGACCAAGCTCCAGAAGTGAAGGGTTTTGTTTTTGTCTTGCTGAGCCAACAGAAGGAGCTTAACTCACCAGAAATTTACCCTCCTGAATGTTTCCAAGGACACCCTGAAAGTCACCAGAAGCTGCAGACAAATTCAGACCTGCTTGCACAGCAGAATATGGAGCAGGGAAATGTTTATGCCTCAGAGCAAAGAGGCTGTATGATGTGGATCCTTTTTTTCTCTGTGCATCCTGTGCCAGCACAAGGGCCTAAAGGTGCGGGAGGTCCAGGCAAGTGGCTCTGGGCACGGTGATGTACAGGCAGGAGGGATGCTGCACAAGGAAGGCATGGTGACGGATAACTCTCCTCCTCCTCAGAAATAAATAAAGCAGAAGAGAGGGTGGTTTTAATCTTCCTATACTGCTGGGAACATCTTGGCCTTTGGGGCCTGACCTTAGTCACTCAGTGACTCCACATGGCCCCTGGGCTTGCATGGCTGCGGACAGAAATCGCACCCACTGGTGTGCTCTCCTGTGGAGGCTTCCCACCAGTGGGGAGTTAACCAGTGACCACCAGTGCTTCTGCAGGGGCATGGCTATGCTCCATTTCCATCCTCTATTTTTTTTTTTCCCACCTTAGGCAGAAATAAGAAGCCCGATAATAGATTTTTCCCCGATTTCATCCCCAGACTGACGTGGGTGGAAAGGCTGCAGAAATTACTAAGGACACATATGAGTTTTTTTTTTTTTTTTTTTTTTTTTTTGGGGGGGGGGGGGGTCCTGGAAATCCGGCATGAGTGCCTCGAGCTGGGTCTGCTTTGTTTTAAAAGAGAACGTGAGCTGCTGGGGCTGGCGCGGTGGGATGCTGACAACACCTGGCAGAAGGGCTGTGCTCAGATGAGGACGACTGCATGTGTTTAATTTTGAGCTGGAGGAGGAGAACTATGGTGAGTCCTGGGTCAGTGACAATGAAGTCTGGACTCCAGATGTGCAAAGCCTGGCAGTGCAAGACGGGAAGGCTGTTTGGAGGAGAACATTTTGGAAGTCTGGGGGAGTGCACAGTGGGATACTAGATCTCAAATTAAATCTTCAGCCAAGAAGGGAGGAATCTAGCAGCAGTTTTATCAGGCTGGGCTACTGCAGGAATTGCTTCAGCTGCAGGCCAGGAGTGTTGCTGAGAAATTGGCTCCAGCAGCAGCCTTATCTGATGGGTCAAGGCAACGGCTTCCAGATTTTGCAAAGCAGTTCGTCCAAACTCAGGGTGATGAGGCAGCGAGCTGGCCAGGGGTTGCTTGCTGGACTTTGGTAGGTGCCCAGCATTGAGTGGTGCTTTCAACCGAAGGTTGTGCGTGGTGGGAAGCAGCGCTGCAGAGACAGCAGGGATGCACTGCTGCCAAAAAGCTGCTGAGCATCTGTCAGTTTTTGAAAGCTTAACTATCCTGATTGACTTACCCCTGCGGACGGCAAATGGGGAGGAGGTTCTGGAGCAAACGAGCAGCGGGGGCTCTTCAGATGTAAAATTTCATGCTTAAATGCCAGCTATTGACGTTGTCAGCTCCTCGGATACGAGTGTGAGTTGATTGTGGATCACTGGAAAAAACAGGCAGCATCTCCTGCTGCAAGGTCTCCTCTCCCTGCGTGGCTGCATCCGCTGCTGGTGCACTTGGCAGGCGTTGGGTGACACGAGTTGTCACGGCCTCTGTGCTCGCCACTGATGAGGGATCCATTTCCTGGGCAAAACCCGAGCATTTGACAGCACCCTGGCTGTCATCGTGCGTGGCGTGAGAAATATGCAACATCAAAATATGTTTTGAGTCTTTTGTGAGGGTTGTGGCTGCGGGTAGGGATGTTTCTAGTGTGCCTTCCTCTCTGCTCGTGCTTGTCTTTAGCCTGATGTACACTGTATGTTAAAAAACGTGCTTGTGTTTTCTGCACTTTCAGTGGGGCAAAAATACAGGTGGGAAAATAAATACACTTTTTTTTTTTTTTTTTTTTATTTTATTACTGCCATTGTTAAGGGTGTGAATTTGGAGGGGTCTGCACTGTTCCCCAGAGTTCAGAGCCAACCTGTTGGCTTGCAAGTGGATGCCCATCAGGGATCACACTGGACCTAGAGTCTTCACAGGCTATAAAGAAAACAGGCCTGTGCGACAACTAATTAAAATTACAGCTGGATAGGATGAAGCCTGTCCCCAGTCCTTAGTGACTTGAGATCTGGAATATTTTGACTCTCATGAAGCACCACATCCACCAGCTTTTACCTATTTCTCATGAATATTACTAATCCCTGTTGTCCTTGGCGTGGCCCAGAATCCTATTGCATGAGGCGTTGCCCACACAGCCTGTTGCCATCCTGCTCCTGAGTGATGGTGGAAATGCTTCCAGGAACCTCATTAAAATTAGGTTTTGCTGTTTAAAGATCGCTGACATCAGCAATGATAAACCCTGAGTGAAGCTCCAGCTCCAGGCCCTCCAACACAGATCCAAGGAGGGGATCCCGTGCTGGTCCTGGTCTGACATCCACCTCCCTCCTCCTGTGCCCCAGGCTCTAGCTGACTGCAGAGGATCCAGTAAATCCAGAAGTGTTTTTTAAAGTGGTTTCTTAGCAAGAAACTCCATGCTGTGTGGGGTGCTGTACGAGAGGAGAGGTGGTACCCCGTACTACAGAGCTCGTGCACCACAATGCAGCACCTCAGCTCAGCCCTGTGAGCACCTCCTTTCCTTCAAAGCCATCGTAGCATGGCCGGGAGCTCCCAGGAGAGCCTTGGGAGCAGGTTTTGAGAGTGGGTGTTGTGGGGACCTTCCCACCGGCAGGTGTGGGGCAAACAGCCAGGAGACAGCTCAGAGCAGAGCAGGGAATGGGGCAAGCCCTTACAAGGGAATGTACAGTATGCCGGGCACACGCGGGCAACGGCCATCAGCAAGTACAGTAGCAGACTGGAATAGCTTGGCTGGGTAGCCCTGCATGAGAGAACGGTCCTGAAATAGGGCTGATAGTCTCGATGTTATTTTTGTTGCACTGGAAACCGCAGCCCTGGCACCCTGCGTGGCTGCCGGCCCCCAGGTGGCTGCGCTGGGGCGCGTGGCCCTCTGCATCCCAACCTGGGGGACGAGGGAGCTGCCGTCCGGCAGGCAGAGGAGGGGGTTTTGGAGGGGAATGGTGAAGGGTTTGTAAGAATAAATTTCAGCTCGCAATGATCTGGAATGAAACAATGTGAGCATGGTGTGCCTGTGATGCTGGGGAGCAGAGACTGAGGAGAGGGCCCCATGGAGGCATCCTTCTTCCCTTCTTGCACTGTTTCAACATGTAGATTGAGGGAGAACAACACAATGTTGCTGCAACAACCTTTTTTTTTTTTTTTTTTTTTTTTTTTCAAAAGTTCTCGCTGCTTCTGTCAGAGCCATCATCTTGAAATCCATCTCGAATTTTAAAATGTCTTCTTAAGTGACAGTCTCCACTGGCTCAAAAACCCTGGGGTTGTAGCCCTAACCCACTTAAATCTATGGAGTCTGAGGTCTATAGAAACTTCCTGACCTCAGCAATCCATTTTAAGTCAAAATCCCTGATTTTCATAGCTTAGCATGAGTCAATCTTTAGCTGATAAATGCTCATAAGCAAATTTTGCAGAAAAAAGGAGGTGTTAAGCCTAAAATTTCATATAGGAAAGTTGGGAGGAAAGCTGAGCCAAGCTTCACATATGAAGCAAACCCTGACCTGGGTCTTCAAAATGCATGGCCACTCTTCCAAGACAATGGTGATTTCCAGGCTGCATGTTTCTGTGTGATTGGAGTAGGAGTGAAATGGGTTCACTTGCTGTCGTTAGGTTTCAAGGTGGGTCCTTTTTTCTTACTGCACTGGAAGATATGTGTAGCATGGAAATTGAAATTGAGTTGGGATTATAGTGTGGGGACTTGTGAGTCTTCAAATAGCTCTCCAGAGTTATGCTTGGGCACGTGGCAGACCCCCCTATTGAGATCCCTGCAGACGAGCTGCACAGTGGCAGGGAAGTAAGGTGTGATCATAAAGAGGAGAAACATCTCCAGAAATAGAAGCATGCTTACCTGTGGCATACCCCAGCTCCGCTCCTTTACTTATAGTGTACAAAAGGCATGGAGGGATCACAGGTTCCACAGAGTCCCATTTATGAATTCCCTCCCCATCTACTGCTGCCTGAGTAAAATGTCATGGCTCAGTTATGCTGTGAGCTGCTGTGAGCACTTCCAAATTAAGCTATAAATTGCTAAAACACCATCAACATAGGCACGAGAAGAAATATTTGTAATGGATTTGTCTCACCCACGTCTTGCTTTTGAGAAGCCAGAATTTGGTTCCTACCTTTGGAACTGGCATCCAGGTTTCTTATGCAACTCCTCACCCTTCGCTTGGAACTAAACCCCTCCCATGGCCCTCCCAGTGAACTTTCTGCCTGGAGACCCTGAAGCTGTGACTTCATTTTGAGCCTGAAGGGGCCAGCTCTGGATTGTGTCAGGCAGAATGTCCTGGGACTCAACGTCTTGAGGAGACATGATGGATAGGAAAGAAGAAAAAAAAAAAAAAAAAAGAAAACGCCATTTTTGTTTCATTTCCCAAAGGCCTCCTTAACACCGTCTCATTTCGAAACAAAAATGTGTGAGAGCTGTGTGCTGGAAGGGGAAGATGGTCTCAATTCACAAGTGTGGGGTTAGCTCCTGGACTTGTGCTACTCTCCTTCAGGGCATGCAGCGAGGGGGAGAAGTCTTCAGGCCACGCAAAATGGAGAGGACTTTCAGATGCCCCCTGCCTTCATCTCATTTGGGAGGAGTGGGAACATGTTCCCGGAGTCTGCAAACCAAGTGCATCTGAGGTGAGAATGGTTTTGGAGTAAATATTGAGCTTGTAATACACAAGTTATTGCACAGTTGATTGTTGCACAGCTGCAAGGGTGCATTTCTCTCAGTCAAATTCAGTTATTTTTCTCCTGATGTAGCTGTAGATGTGGTGGAGCCTCTCATGGATCTCTTGGAATCAGGTGAGCTACATGAAAAGGATCCTGTCCTGAAGGTCCCTCATCCAGCATCTCTTACACCTGATATAATTGCTCATATTTTCTGAGTCTCTGATGGTCAGAAAGATCCTGAGAATACTTGAATACAGCGGGCCAGAAGAGATTGAGGGGTTTTATGCAAGGTGATTCTGTGCCTGTGATTTTTATTGAACCATAACATGCCATGAGTGCTCTGCCTGGTAACAGCACTCCCAGGATCTATCCTAAATGTATGGAGGACTTGAGAGCAATGTATGAATTCTAAGTTCATAGACCTTTCACCTACCCATCTGCCCTGACTTGGCTTTAAAGAGGAATTTTTGAAAATTTGGTCAGATTAAAACATCCCTAGTGAACTTTGTGTGTTAAATATGTAGTATATGAGGAACATATGATAAGGGGTGTGGTAGGAAGGGTTTATTGGCTCTCATTTTGGATGACCCCGATAACGCAGAAAGAGTAAGAAAGATGTGAAAGATAACGTAGCATAGAAGTTCTTACTGAATGGATCTGAGTTGCAGTACCTGAGTTATCTGAACTATACTCAGGTTATCTTGGGCATGTCAGGGAACACACATATATTTATGCATCATATGTATTTAGGCACAAACCTACTTCTAGAGTCTTTTCAGAAGTGTGATCTTACAATGGGGTCTTTTGGTAAATCTCCAGCTGCTAAGGCAGAGCTTTCTTGTGGCATGAGAAGCAAAAAATAATATATAAGGAATATGACTTTTGGAACACCTAAAATTTCCCTCCAGTAGATGTTGTTTAGTCTTCTGTCACTATTGAGAGATGGTGGGAAGTGTTCAGAGCTCCTCAGGAAAGCTGGGCTCTCCCCTATCAGCTGCCACTTGATATTTCAGGGAGTTGCATCCCTTCTGTGAGCACTATCCATGCTGGAGGGGAGATGGGACTGCCAATGCCATGGCCATGCCCAGCGCTGCTGTGCCAGGTCTGTGCTGAGGCTTTCCTTTCCTTCTGACAGTGAAGAAAAGGACCTCTCCTTTGTGTTAGGGACCTCTCATCTCCTAATGTCAGGCATTTGTTCCACCTTTGTCTTTGGAAGGGCAGTGGTGTGACATGGTGGTTGCAACTAGGATGTGCTGTGTTAGTGGCTCTTGACAGCTGGAAAGGTAAGTCTTACTCTTCTTCTCCAGCTGGTCTTCTGCTGGGGTCCCATCATTTCCTTAGTGTAGGATGAGCACGCTGGTCCAACCCCTTCCTCATCAAGGCAACGATCTCCACATTTACTTGCACTGTGGAGAAGACCTGGGGTAGCTCTGTGAAGCAGAATCCATGGTTCCTCATCAGTATGTTTCGCAGTAAGTCCTCGTGAGCACCGGCACAAAACATGTAACAAAAATGGCCTCACTCATGAAAAGCTTACAGTAGGCCTTTTTCCCTGAGCTACATTTTCAAACAGTGTAAGTCCAATCTAGCATTTGTAGCTCTATCTCGGTTTTTGCCTTTGTGACTAGTGTAGAGGTACCTACACTGCCATAAGAACATGCAACGTGGGACTGGGAGGTATCACTGGGATGCATACCGTGATGATTTGTGTTTCAGACAGAAGCAATGTACAGCCAGCCCGTGTACGCCCCACATCTTCATTAACTTAGTCAGATCTATCTAACCAAAAGGCGTTGTGTGTCTTGTAGGCCTTACTGATGTTGCAGGCAAAAGTCTCTCAGAGGGTTGTCTTCTTTCTCTAATTTCTTGCCTAAATTTATTCCTGGCCTCTCCATACCCACTTGTTCCTCTGACAACATTGTCTTTTAGCTTCAATAGCTCTACTGCCTCCCTGGTGCTCGCTCCTGATGTATTTATAGACAGCAACCATGACCCCATTAGCTTTCTTTCTGTGGCTTAAGTGAGCTTTTTTAGGAGACGACTACCTTGGGAGCAGAGATGTGTAGGCACATCTCAGCTGGCCTGACAGTGGCTGGTGCCCATGGCAGTCCCGTGCTGTTGGGGCAGAGTGGGCTGTGGAGCTGCAGTGAAGAGCCACAACCTGAGCAGCCCAAGTCCCTCCTGAGACCTCCTAGGTGCCACCCAAGCACTATGACACCTAAGAGATATGGTGTCCATGACATTAAGTGTAGTGTAGTCATGCTGCCTTTGTGCTACATGCAAAAGTAAGCCAAAAACTTGCTAGTGATTCAGGCAGAAGCTGTGCCGATGTGTCAAGAGCCATGCACAGCCCAATGGTGAGAAGCTCCGAAGTAAATCGTGCTACTTTTCCCCTAAGGCATTTAAGAGGTGGTGCACACATGAGATCAGACCAAAAGGTTTCCATTCAGAGATGCCTCTTCCTACCATAAGTCCCTTTGCTGGAAGGGTGCTTTTGAAATGATGTATTGAAGGCTTTCTCCATCCATCATGGAGCGTGTGGGTGTGAGAAGAGGCACAAACTATGGGAACAAGGGGTGGCTGCCCATCCTTGGCAGTTCTGGTGACTACACAGCGGTCTTCAGGTAGCATTTCAAGGGATGGAGAACAAGGCTTTGCCACGAATGCATTAGGTGACCCTGCAGCAGCTATTCCACCTCCCTTTTCTTTCTCATCATCTCTTTCTTTGGCCTGTAACCCCTCTGTGGACTGCAAGGACTCAGCACACACACGCAGCACTGCAGGAGACCCTGACCTTTGGGTTTGCAGGAGCTTCTCCAGCAATGCGAGCAAATGCTTCTTGTGTTGGTTGTTGTTCCCACTGCCTCTGACCCAGCTGCTCGTGTTGCAAAATTTACTAGAGTTGACAGTATTCCATGGGAAGGAAGTATTGCTGCATTTAACGTGTATTTATTTGGGTCTCCCACTCCACCTCTACTTAGGGCTTCAGCGAGATCTGTCATCACTCAGTGGAAAGAAAGGAAAAAATGAGTCCTTGCCTTAGAGCGATTTTTCTATTGCAGAAACTGTTGATGAAAACAAGTCTTCTCAGGTCTGTCAAACGGAACTGAAAAGCTGCTGAAAGTAGCAGATGTAATTTACTTTTCCTGCCCTGCTTCGTTTCTGTCACCTGGGTGCCCTTCCCGAGGCCTCCTTTTTGGCTGCAGCCTGTTCTCGTGGTACATTTGTGGAGATGCAGCCTGGCTGCCCCTCCTGAACCTGCAGAAAGTGGAAACCCTGGGAGAAAAATGCAGGTCCAGGAAGCACTGTGATGTGCATTATAGGGCTGATGGGTTGTGTGTGGCCAAAAACTTTCCATGACGAAAATGACATTTTCGGGGGAAAGGTGGAAACAATATTGATGAACATGTGGCATACTTGGGAAGTCCAGCGTAGTTATGTGCACGCTTGCTGTCATGCTGTAAGAGGTAAGAGCATTGGATGCAACCACTTTGCATTTGATATGCTGCTTTGAACCTTGTCTGTACCCTAATACAAAGGCGTTAACTGCCCATCATTACTTTGAGGAGATAATGGAGATTTAAGGAGAGGTGTTCACAAAGAACTCAAAGAAATGTGGCAGTGAGGCTCAGCTACAGAAAGAGCTTGCTTTCAGTGAAGTTTTTTTTCTGTGAGATTCCCATTTTTCTTCTCTTTGGCACCAGGACAAACTCCAGAAACATTTTAGCACATGGAGGGAGGGCAGAGACCAATGGAGACCAGCACAGCAGTGCCAAACCTGGCATGGGGTAAGAGAGACGAGCTCCAGCACCAGGGATCATCCTGGAGCTCAGCCACAGCACCATAAGCCATGAGCACCAGCAGGAGCTGACTAAGGGACCCCTACTGGAAGAAGATGATCCCATTTTGTGATGGGGCTCAGCAAGGTCAGATGTTTGTCGCAAAGAACGGGGGGACAGGGCTCACCTGGCCCTCTCTGGTGGCCAGCCAGGCTCTGGGGACATGTGTAGCTGAGCACGACCCCATGGATGTGAGCTGTGAGTGGTGGCAGGGCCCTCTGGGATGTGCCGTGACCCACATGGCTGTGGTGCCTCTGCTGTGGCACAGGCAGGGACAATCTGCTGCCACCCCCGAGCCACACGTGGCATCAGCTGCGGATGTGCTGAGCATCCTGCTGCAGCTGCACTGGGGTTTGCGGGCAGGCAGAAAGCAATTTATCAAATTGCCGTGCTTACTTTCTCCTGACCTGTGGGATGGAGAGCAAATTGCCCAGGCTGAAAGAAAAAAAAAAAAGAGAGAAAAGAAAAGAGGATGTAGCTTCTAGCTTGCAAGAAGGGCTGTAAAACTATGTTTGAGGGAAGCATTTGGTCCTTCCCATCGTGCGGCTGTCTGTGCTCACTCAGATTTTCAGCGTGTGCAAGTCTGTGCTAGAGGGAGTTGACCATCGCATTTTTGTCAGCTCCCTCCTCAAAGGCAGAACTTGACGTCCTGCTTCTCTTTTTCTCTTATTTGTCTCCCCCCCCACCTCCCCTTTTCCCCTGTCCACATGACAGTCATAAAAATATAATGGGAACAAGATGGGAATAGTCCTGGTTAGAGCAGCTTCCTTCTGGATGGGAGCTGTGCGCAGAAGCTGGGGAAGCTGCGAGATGCCTTTGGAAAGCCACCGAGGGGAGGTCACGGCGGCCGGCTTCCCAAAACCAGAGCTGTGCTTCAGCTGGACCAGTCCCTCCCCAGGGCATCAAGTTGGCAGGATAAGAAACCCCATGATGAGGTTATCATCTTTGATTTTATTTTATTTTTTCCCTATGGGAAGAGTCTTTGGGGCAAGGCTGTGCAACCATCAGAGGGTGCTCAAAGCACCCTGAAACGTCTCCTCCGTGGGGCTTGCTGCTCCCTCCTGGGGCTGCCGGGGATGTCCCCGGGGACCGTAGCCCACTGGTGGCTGTTAGTGGCCAGGAGGGACAATACGGCTGGCTTGCTGATTGCAGAATCCAGTTTAATTGCTCACAGCACAACACGCTATTAAAAGAAATTGGTTTGGCTTTCTCAGGAGCGACACATCTGAACTGACTCGCCTTCAGAAAGCTTGGCTCACAAGTTAATTAGATGGCTCGGTTAAGCAGATCAAACCCCTATTCTACTATCAGCTCGCAGGATCCAGTATTATTTAAAGATCCTGCATATCCTTACATAAGAGCTCAATTGTTTCTTTAACAGGAAAAAAAAAAAAAGGACCCAAAAAAGAAAAGAAAAAGAGAAAAAAAACAACCCGCCCTTTAAACAGAATATAAATTTATACATCATTGAGTTCTTAATTTTCATGGAATTTCTCTCCCCCTCACAGACAGAAGTTGTATATACAGGATTTTAGTATTTCCTCTCCGGCTCCAGCCCCAATTTGAAAGACTGTAAAAGTTTGAACCGATTCCAATAGCGCGCGGTTTGCCTGGTCTCTGCTACGCTGCAGAGTCAAAACAGCCCACACAGTAACAGACATGCAGTAAATCTTGAGAGAAGTGTTTCCTTTCTTCACACACACACACACACAGGACTGAAATTCAATTACAGTTCAAAAAAAAAAAAAAAAAAGCTGAAATTTCAAGGCAGAAGATAAAAAAAGCGAGCGCTGCTCCTCGTGGCGAGGAACCCGGTGTGTTTGGAGGCGATATCAGGTTTCTCCGTGCTCGGGGCCGACGATAACGTGTTTAGCATATTTTGTGGTTGGGCCCGTTCGCAAGCATGAACTCATTATTAGTGAATAATCATAGCAGTTAATTGTCTTTGGAGAGAGATTTAGAGTCCCGTCACACCGCGCTTTGCCTGTCCCATGTACTCGTTCCCAAATCCGGGGAAGAACAGAATGTAAAACCGCAGATCATCGCATTAGCCCTAATAAATGCTGCGAGACCCGCGTGCGTTGCACATACACAAAACCCTGCATTCTCCTCCGCCCTTTCTCTCTCTTATGTATTATAAACAAATGAAGAGAACAGCGGGCCGTGTGCCAGATCTCCCCCTTTTTTTCTCTTTATCTGGGACTCCCTCCATCGCGCTTTTGTCTAATTGCGTGGCGGTGCCTGTCGCAGCGAGGCGGCATCACCAGATCAATGCCAAGCACTCGGTAGCAGCAGCAGCAGCCACGAGCATTGTGCCCAAACCCCTCTGCAGGGTTTTGCTTGCTGAGCATGAGGAACAGGGCAATAAAGGAGTGGTGTTGGGGCAGTAGCTCCCCAGTTATGCTCGGATCCACAACCCTGCAGTGCCTGGGGCAGATTTGTCTTCCTCCCTGAAGGAGGCTGGCTATGATTTTGGGGAAGGGAGAACCCATTTTGTGGGATCTGCTGTGGGAGTGCACCAGAGGCTGGTGCAAAATCTCCCATTTACCTCCCAGGCGAGGGAAGAGTGAGTTGAGAGATGGGACTGGGGAAGGGGAAAACAAGGAGAGGTAGGAACAGGGGGCAGCACCCAGGTGAAGTGAAGGAGAGGGAAAAAAATCCCCTATGAAACCCGACTGGCTGAAATGTTTTCCACTCTGAGCTTCTGCAGCCAAACTTTGCCTTGGGGTTGATTCTGTGATCTGGTGAAAAATATGTGTGGATTACACCCTCACGTGCTCCCTGCTGGGCATTAGCAGTTGTATTTCAATGGTATTTATCTCACGCTAGCATGTAGAAGTTGCTGCCAGGTGCTCAGCCAAACCCCAAAGCCAGAGGAGCTATGGTGTGGTGTGGTTGGAGGTTCAGCCCTGTTCACCCCAAAAAGTGGCTTTGTGCAGTGCATTTCTGGACCACTTGGAGAATTAGCCAGGGGAAGGGGGGACTACCGAGCTTTTGGGTGGAAGCAACCTTCCCACCCTGCACAGGAGGCTAGCACTGCTGCTTGAAGTTACCTAAGTGTATCTTACCCATGGTTTCAAAGCCTGGTCCAGATTTCCAGTGCCTTTACCAATAACATTTGAGTCTGGGCTTGTAGCTCAACACAGTTCAAGTCTTCTTCCCTGCAAATTCAGATTGGTCAGTACAAATAAGTGAAACATTGATGAAATACGTCCTGACCAGGCTTTTCAATAGTGTTAACGTGCACGCTGCTAAGCAGGCTGTTGCAGGAGAAATACACAAGTCTGCCCCAATGCACACCACCTGTGGTTTTTAACAGGTAGCCAGCTCAGAGCCCAGAGATCTTTCCACTTGTCCTGGTTTTCTACAGGTTTTGGTCCTTTCCCTTTCCTCAGCATCCTTTCTGCCATCCACTCATCCCTCTTGAATCACTTGGTCAACCAGATTTAACACGGGCAAGGTGAGCTCATAGATTTTATTATTATTGTTATTGTTATTATCATTATTATTAATTTTATTGGATTTGTGCAAACTGACGGCAGGGAGAGCAAGGATGTGGAGGGGCAAGGCTGTGTGGGGAGTGCATGCATCACATCTTAACCGGTGTGGGACAGTGTGTGTGGGGGTGTTGTAGGGGAAAAGGGAAAAAGTCTTCATGAAAGCTGGCATCACTGCTGAAACAACTAAACTGTAAACTTCAACACCCATCAATTTGATGTATCTTAAAACATATCTCTCTGGGGTTTGTTAGGCTTTTTTATATACTCTTTTGAATAGCCCTTTGGCATAGCTGTAGGAAGATTCTGAAAGAGGCTTTTCCCAAATTGCTGGGATATAACTAGATGTGGCTCCCTTCCCCAGCAGGGCATGGAATGAGCCCTCACCAACATGAACTTTTCCTCTTGTGTCCAGCGTTCTGTTGGAAGCTTCCCCAAGAATTTAGATCCTAAGTCCTTAATAACTGGAAAAACACTGATCCGAATCCCTCCCACACACAGTTCATTCACATACTTAGGAGTGAAAATGCTTTCACAACCAACAGCTCATTACAGACAAGTTTCCGTGCACCCAGCAGCTCTCACAGTCCCAACAGATCTGTAATTATCCGAGCCATTTTGGGTCACCAAGCAGGCAGGCTGTTAAGTAAGGGCACTGGAGCTCTTAGGGGTTTGAAAACAGCCAGGAACTGGAGTGGTGGGGAAAACCAGTCCCAACGCTAATGAGACAACTTTATTTCTCTTTCTTATTTATTCCCCAGAAGATGATGCCCAGGGCCAGGAGCTCTCATCCACCACTGGGACTCTACAAGTGAAGAGAGCTGTGTCATTCAAGGTCTGTTTCAAAATCCGCCGATGTCTGAAAGAGCCTGGATCCGTGTGGTTTTGTGCCAGCCAGGAGCCCTGAGTCCTGCTTCTGTCTGCATTAACAGTGCTCTGTAAGAGTTCGCAGAGGTCACCTGTGGCCTGGTTTTATGCTGGCCAGGGGACTGCTGAACCCTGCCACTCTGGGCTCTGGGGAAGATGGCAGATGTTTGGCATTTGGGGAAAACAGGCCACAGACCTCTCCGGGGTGTGTGCATGGGGAGTTGCAAAATCAGCTTCATTTGTATGTGTGGTGCAGTTCACAGGGAAGGACATATTAGCTCAATATTGCCAGCTCTTAGTGTTTTTATTTTATTTTATTTTATTTTATTTTATTTTATTTTATTTTATTTTATTTTATTTTATTTTATTTTATTTTATTTCATTTCATTTCATTTCATTTCAATTCATTTCATTTTTATTTTTTATTTTTTTTTGGCCCAGGAGGCTTCAGTGCTCATCCAAAGGTGCCAGCTGGGTACCCTGGGGAGAGGTTTGGTCAAATCATTTACTCCTCAGAGGGACCATGCTGGGCGGCAGCTGGGGACTTACCTTCTAGAGAGCCTTTTGCCATTGGGACCCCTCTAAGTGACCTACCCTAGCTGAAGTGCAGCATTACAGACTCTCACTTCACCTCGAGTTAAAATACATGACACACAGGTCTGGCTGCTGGTGGAATGAGTCTTGCTATTAGAAATTATGTCATAAAATGTCACCTGAAGGATTAAAATGTATTTGTGTGTGTGTGTGCAAGAAACGCAGGCTTGTTGTCACAATGGAGATTTTCTTCTCATTGCTTTTAAGCAGAGGTCTCCAAACAAGCCAACCAACAAAGGTGGCATCTCAGACCCACAGAAAACTGGCGGTTTGGGGAGAAACCATTAATTGGGATGAGAAGCTGAGCTGTGAGAAACAGATTTTTGTTTGTTTGTTTGTAGGCCTTAGTCACAGAACCAAACATTTGTAAAAAATTTAGGTTTTGCTCCAGCCAAGCTTAAATTTTTTAGCTTTCTTTCAATAACCCAACAAAATTAAAATACATTCTTGTGTCAAGCCAAATGTTCTTTTGGTTTAAAGGAAAACATTTCATTTTCAGGCCTTTGTGCAGAAAGCAGAGAACCAAATAGCTGTGTGGAAGACTTATATCCAAAGGCCCATCTTTTGGGGCTTTTGCCCACAGTGAAGAAACTTAGATTCCATTTTCTCCTCAGCTGGTGAAGGGTCTGGCTTCAAAATCCCATCTCTAATCAATCCCAACATGAAGCTACGTGATAGTCAACAGAAGATGTTCTTCAAAGGTACTCAGAGCTTTGCACACAGCATGGTGAAACCTTATTTTTTTATTTTTATTTATTTATTTATTTTGTGCCAAAAATAGAGAAACCATGACTGTCTCTCTCAGTCTAAGTCTGTAGTCTAACTCTGTAGGTTAGGTTTCCAAATATTCAGGTTTATGTGTGAAAAGCTGAACGGTGTCAGTAAGAGAAAATGAGAAATACCACTGGAGATCTTGTAACATGGTGACTCGAAGGGCACATTGCCTGGATGTAGACTGTGAGTACGTCTTGCCCAGAGCTGCTTTTGTAACGCCAAATTGTGCAGCTCTGTCCCAAAGCCTGGTGGTTTTGGGCAGGAAGATGGGAGATGTGAATTCAGACGGCCCCGGGAAGATGAGGAAATTGAAGCAGGGTCCCTCACAGTTTAACTGAGTGTACTAACCATGAAGCTATTAGATAAAAGAAAGGGGTGTTGATGTGTGTGAGGGAGAAACAATCATAACGGCATTTTTTGGCAAATTTACTCTCCACTGAAAATAAATAGTCTGGCCTTCTCTACTGAGAAGTCTGAGAAGTCACAGTCTCCCATTCAAATCTTTGGGTTCCCTGTTCACAGAGTGACCTTTAATTGTTTTAAAGACTCTGCAAATCTCTGTTGCAGGGAGAGCAGTAGCCAGAATGGAATGGCTCCTTACGTAAAGCCGAGAGACATGAATAGTTCAAGGCAGCTGTGGGGATTAATGCTTTGCAGGGCGGCTCTTTGTCTTGGGCCATGGAAAGGACTGGTATTTGGCACTCTGTTTTGTTGCATATTTTATGGTCTGGAAGAGGTCTTAACATCTTTTATAATGCAGTGGCTCCACAATGGCTCTCTTCAGCGTGGCTGGGAGCTCATTGGTAGGGCTGAATGAAAACATGAGCTGTTTTTCTTCTTGTATGGGTGCATGGGGTGGGATGCTCTCCACCGAGGAATTCTTTCCAGGTAGAGGTATATGACTTGCTTCTAGGACCTCAGATTCCAGAAGTCATGAGGGCTGGGATGGAGTCGTGAGTTCTGGCAAGAAAAAGCTTGGTTTTGGTTTGGTTTCTGCTTTTAGAATGGGAACATGCCGATGCAGTGATCCACTGGCACATGGTGCTGGGGTCTGAGACCATGACCAATGCTCTCTGGTTTCAGACGCAGGGATACAAAGACTGTCCTCATAGACATGAGGTCAAGATGTTCAGCAGCAGTGTCTCGCTCGTGGTAACGGAGGTGATCCTGAGCCTTGTAGGTGATCTGATACCTGGATCCAGCTGCTAGAAAAGGTCTTTATTGTATACACTAAGCTAGCATGCTGACTGCTGATGTTAGGCAAGCAGAAGACACCCCAGTCATGTGTCCTACATGCAGGAGCATGCTACTGTAACCATTGTTATTCCAAATTTCCTTCATTCGGCTGCTTTTTTGCAATTTAGACCTTCCTCCTAGCATCTGTTTGCTATCCACTTGCTAATTACAAGGGCATTTCTCTCTTCTGTGTCATGCTTTACTTCCAAGGAAGTTGCAGTATGTCTGGCCACTGTTCTTGAGTCGGATGGCAAATCAGATGCACTCTCCTTCCAGGCTGCAGGAAGTCGGTAGGGATGTGGTCCCACTTTGAAACATGTGTCGAGGGGAAATGCACATTCTGTGAGATCATCCACCGTGATATCTGCTCAAGGAACTGGAGATACCATGAGCTGCGCTCCACTCACCCAAACCCCATCTGACAGGAAAAGGAATTCCTGTGTAATAAAAATTAAGATAATTATCCACAAAGAAATGTTTCATTGTGGAGGGGCTTTCATACACATTAGTGGACGGCAGGTCAAATTCAGAGAACATAAGATCAGACCCCAGGAGGGGTGACTTTGCTTGTGTTTAAATGAGCATTATGTTTTCTTACAGATGGCTGTTTGGTTCTGGGGTAAGTCTCCACTTGCTTTTCTGGAGAAAGTATAAAATTCCTAAAAGCTATGGGAGCTGTGAGTGAAGGGAATATCACTCTGTGATATTCCCTTGTGGATTGTGGTTGACAGTCGGCTGAATATGAGCCAGCAGTGTGCTCAGGCGGCCAAGAAGGCCAGTAGCATCCTGGCTTGCATAAGAAACAGTGTGGCCAGCAGGTCCAGGGAGGTGATTGTCCCCCTGTACTCGGCTCTGGTGAGGCCGCACCTCGAGTACTGTGTTCAGTTTTGGGCCCCTCGCTACAAGAAGGACATGGAGGTGCTCGAGCGAGTCCAGAGAAGGGCAACGAAGCTGGTGAGGGGCCTGGAGAACAAGTCTTACAAGGAGCGGCTGAGGGAGCTGGGACTGTTTAGCCTGGAGAAGAGGAGGCTCAGGGGTGACCTTATTGCACTCTACAGGTACCTGAAGGGAGGCTGTAGCGAGGTGGGGGTTGGTCTGTTCTCCCACGTGCCTGGTGACAGGACGAGGGGGCATGGGCTAAAGTTGCGCCAGGGGAGGTTTAGGTTGGATATTAGGAAGAACTTCTTTACTGAACGGGTTGTTAGACACTGGAACGGGCTGCCCAGGGAAGTGGTGGAGTCACCATCCCTGGAGGTCTTTAAAAGACATTTAGATGTAGAGCTTAGGGATATGGTTTAGTGGAGGACTTGTTAGTGTTAGGTCAGAGGTTGGACTTGGTGATCTTGGAGGTCTCTTCCAACCTAGAAATTCTGTGATTCTGTGATTCTGTGTTCTCTCCACCTCTTCCACACCTATAGGGAAAGCTATTCCATGTACGCTGAGTAAGAAAACAGCCTTTTCTTCTGGCATCTGAAAGCACAAAGCTCAGCAGCTCACCTTGCCCCATCTGACACGCTGGTCAGGAGAGCAACACCTGGGCACTACCAGACCTGCTCATCTCTGGATGTGGAGACACCAAAAAGATGAAGTTTGAAGGAGTCAGAGCTGATGGTGGAGAAATATCTGGTCCCCACCTTTTTCTGTTCTGGTCCCGTCTGAAAAAAAAATAATATGTCAAGATAAAGTGTGATTTTCTTGTTAAAGTGAGAGAATATTTAAAAGGTGAAAAAGGTGGAGTGAGAACTATTATGTCTGCAAGGTTTGGGGGTGCTTGTGGCTGGAGTAAGGGTAGTTAGGTGACAGATAAGAAGAGAGCTGTGTAGACCTTGTTTTGTTCTTGCTCTTGCACTTCTCTACAGATTCTTGTAAGCTCAGGACTATTCAGGTTAGATTCATAGTTTTCTAGGGGAGTTAGTGCAGGATAGATGAAGGGGAAAAAGAAAGCATGGGAAGATGTCTTTGAAAGATTCAGAATGAGGAGACATGTTCTTTTTGGTGTTGGCCATGGACTTGGGAGAGCTGGGCTCTGTCCTGAGGTCAGCTATAAGGCAGATATTGGCAATAGTAAGGTATAAAGGTTTGTATGTTTAATTTTCCAGTTCTAACAGGCCAGAAACATTCACACTGGCAGCTAAAACACCAAACCTATCGCTGTGGTCATTTGTGAGTATTTGTACATCTCCACAGACTTCCATGGTGGTTCAGGGGAGCTAGATATCTGTGTAAGTGAACCTTTTAACTGAATTCCTTGAGAAATATGGAGCCTACTCCACCAGTTGGCGTTACTGCATGAAATACATTAGGTCTCCATCTGTTAAACAGTTCCCGTCTTTCCAGCAAAGGGATATAGGGAGGAGACAAACCTCTGTGCAGGCAGGAGTCAGGATTTGTATTCCAAAGCTGTTGTTGCTGGGAATGAATTGGAGCTCTAGCTGTTTTATCCCCTCCCTCCTGTGTTGCAAGGTCCTTAGCTTCAGGTTCAGGTCCAATCCCACCAAGGACAGTGGTTGACACCAGCCAGGGCAAGGTAACAGCATGAGCTCCCCATGGCCTCCCTCTCTCCAACTTGCTCCTTGCTTAATGTTGCATATGCTGGCCACTGCAGGAACTCACGGGGGGCTTCACCCATGAGTTTTGGCACATTTTGACCAAAAGCCATAACATTCTCATCTACTTTGTGGCTGCTAAAAAACAGAGCAAAGATTTTCCAGCAATGATTCTCTGCTTTCTGTCTGCAGGAGTGGGGCAGTGACTGTACAGGCACCAGCACCTCGTGGCTGGGATCTGTGCGGGATTAGCAGGAGCCCAAATCTGAGCTTCCAGGCAACATATTGCTGACAAAAGTAATTCCCAAACACCCAGACTCATTCTGATTTTGATCTCTGCTTACTTTATGCAGTAGTTTGAGGGGCTCTTGAAACAATAGGTTTCATTGCTCTGCTCTTCCACTGAGCCCTCGTGTCAGTTTGACAAGGAGGGATGGGATGGACCTCGGGCTGCTTTGCAGCATCAGCCATGGTGATTGCTTTTCTGCTTTAGCTGCACTGTCCAGAGAGTTTATTATTATTATTATTATTTCCCTCTCTTTGCCTTCTACTTACTATTATCTCTTCCCATTTGTCCTTGATTTTATCAGCTGAGAATGTGGCTATATGTTGTCTGCAAAGGATTTCTGAACAAGTGCCTTTCAGCCAGCTGGTGCTCTTGGCATTTTGGTGCAGAATGGTGGAAAGAAAGGAGAAGGAATCGGATTCAGAGCTCCAGAGAATGAAGCCACCTCATTTTTCATCCCCTTTGATTAACTCGCGGGTTTATTTGCCTGTAACAATGACAAATGACGCCACCAGCTGATGCTATCACATTTGGCAGAGTCAGCCTGGTTTTGAACTCAGCAATTAAAGCTCTACATGGGACAGATTTATAGAAACATTTCACAAAGTGTTGGGGAAAAAAAAAAAGTCTTTGTCAGATACGAGCTAAGTAGGAATCTGAAAGGTTCTTAGGATCAACGACAAATAGTTCTTTTGTGTCCTATCTATTTATTCAGTGCTACTAATATCCACTAATGCTACTCACTATCACGATCGTAGGACATCTGTATTTCATTCTCATTGTCTTCTTATCTGTTTTACTGTCAGTCTAATCCTGTTCTTATTTCCACCAGCGTAAATTGGGAGCACTCCACAGAAATTAACTGTACTGGCTTTACACTAGCACAGGCTCCAGAGAGGCTTAAAATGCCTCAGGCAGGCAGCTGTGGGCAGGCAGTTGCTTGTTGGAGGAGAAATCTCACCTTTCACTTAAAATCTGCTTCTCGCCTTCATGGCTGTGAATGTGGAAGGATCAAACCGAGACGGCGAATTAAAACTCCAAATATATTTTTTCCCCCATTGTTATTATTACCTGGGAGGTGGCTGAGAGGGTGCCTTGTGGTTATTGAGCTTTCGGGTCAGATGTTACTGAATGGCAGGACTTTGCAAGGAGATGACCCTGGGCCACTTCTTATATCCATTAATGCCAACAACAGCTTTGTGCGCAGAGGTGCTCTGCCTGTGGGATGGACCTGAGCCTATTCCTTTCCTGAATCACACATCTGATGCATTTTACAGCCAACAGAGAGACAGAGACCTCCAAATCCCTTGAACTAATTGAAACACCGCATCAGAGGCACGAGTCCCATCTTAAAGTCCAGCTTCATCACTGCCATGGCTATAACTAGTGTAGTCCAACTTCCTGACCCTGTCAGCCACATACCCAAATCCACATGCCCCTGTAAGCCACAGCATATAACCCATGGAAAATGGGAGAGGAGACACTCCAGGAGAGGGTCCTGGCATGGCTCACAGGAGGCAGAGGGTTCCTATGGTACAGTGCAAGGTGTGAGCAAGAAGACCATTTCCTTGCCTGCCTAAGCACAGAAGAATGGGATTGCCATGGTTGGCTCCACTTTTCTGAGAAATGAAAACCGGGATGTTTGTTTTCCTGCCAGAGTGGGGGATGCTGCATGTGCTGCAGGAGGACACAGCGGTCCCAGTACACTTGGTCCTCCACGGGAGATGCAGGTAGACCTACAGAGCCTGTTGCTGTCCTTGTCATAAAGACTAAACTCACAGATTATGTTCAAAGCCAGCAAAGCGAGTAGCCATGTTGTAAGCTCAACGTGTACAATGCAATGCTCTCCTCCACCCCTCCCACAGCGCTGATAGTAATTCCTTTGGCACATCTGCTAATGCTCCTTGTCTCTCTCCTTCGCCCATGGCTTTTGTTTAAATGTTAATTCCATGTGTGCTACCTTTTATCTGGAGATGAAGATGGATTGCTGTGTCAGGCTGGATTTAAATTCATTTTGCTGTTAAAAATTTGTAATTATATTGAAAGGTTGTATGAAGTCCAAGACCTCTCTGGGCTACTGTGGTTAATTAGCTGCTACAGATATTGTGCATTCAATCAAATCATTCTCACTGCATTAAATTAAGTTATTAAACATTTGAAATAGTTGAGATATTAGCAATGCTTGATCGCTGGAAGGTCACACACTTCGTTACTCATCTAGGCCAAGTGCTGTGTGTCGGGCAATTTAATTGCAAATGGATTTGCAGGTTGAAGAGCCCTCTGAGAAGGCACTTGCTAATGGTTGGCAGATTTACACAGACACTGAGGATGTAGTTAGAGGCTGAGGCTGGGACCTTCATGAAAGCGATGACTTCCTCATGCAGCAGATTACGTGAGGTCTATCCCTGCTTACAGGCTCCACTAGGCAAACAGTGTTCATTAGGGAGCTATTGAAAAGGTCCTGTCTGGCTCTGTGAAGGAAGGGAGAGGGTTGCTCCAAGTAAATTTGGATGGGAGCAAAGAGATACCATTGGATGCTGATAGGAAATTGGAATTGGACAGGGAGCTAATGTGTATAGACAGAAATAGATACCTTTGTTCTCCTGTGCTGGACAACATTGGCTTTCCACCTTGTCCTTCTTCTCCAAGCCTCTCACACCACCCTTCATGCCAGGAGGTCTGGGTGAATCCCACCTGCAGTCCTGGCCATGGCCAAGCTCCTGAACACATCGCTGATCCATGGCAAGGAACTGCACAAGGCTCTCCCAAATAACCCAGCTCTTCTCCCACACGTGCTGGCAGCCCAGTTTTTCTTTCTTGCTCCCTCCTGTGCAGCATCCATTCCTGCTGGCAGGGACCTGGGAGGGAGAAACAGCTTTGGAGAGGGTAATGACAATTTAACGTGCAAACTAAAACCTTGCAGCCATCGACAGGTAAAGACATCTCTTGAAAGTGCACCTGGTGGCACAGAAAGGGGCAGAAGAAAACCCTTGAGCTGTGGGCCAGGGTCTGCCCAGTTTGCTGAAGGCATTGTGCAGTATGGCTGAGACAGCCGGTGAGGTAGTTATCACAGCTGCTGTCGTTTTGTAGATATGGAAACTGAGGCAGGAGGTTACACAAGGTCACAGACAACAGAAATTTGCTTTCAGGTAACAAACCCAAAGCTTTTCCACCGCTCTGACTCCAGCCAAGTGCATTATTTGGGGTGCTAAAGCCCCTCTCGGCATGGAGGATGCTGCAGCTCAGGGTCCATATTTCCAAGCAACGCAGCACAGCATCCGTCCTCCCCTCTTAGCAGTGCTTTTATGCAAGGAAGGTGGCAACGAATGCTGAATTCTTCACGAAAACTGCAGTAAGCGGTAATGTACCCCTGATTTTTATTCCAGATGCTCCCCAGAAATCAATATTTCTATCTCCTCCTCTGCAGGAATGTGGCATGCTTGTCCTAATTGATCCTTCTTTTGGAAAAATACAGAGGAGAAGATGTTATTGTTTCTCTCTCTGCTGGACATATGTTATCTCCCAGCCCCGCAGCCCGCAGCTGGTTTTCTTTGTCAAATGATTTTGGCTTAGCTGCCACGATAATTACACAGCTGGGCAGTGGGAAATCCCGCCCAGTAGCTGACGCCTGGCTAATCGCCGCTGGTTGTGTTCGGAGCCTGGAGGACCTGCTGTAATAACACCACCACTTAATTAGTCCTTTCCTGAGTAACGGCTTTGGAAAGCAAAGGGCTTGCTGCTTCCTAGATCCTCTTAACTGTGTGAGTACGAGATGGATGAAAGCAGCCCCGATAAAAGTCTGCGAAAGGAATTCATACCTTGGCCCTGCCTCAGTTTCCCCTTCCTGGGCTCCCCACTGTCTGGTGTTGATGAAATCCAAATAATGCCCACTCTGGGGCATAGTTTATTATAAGGACACTACAGTTCAAATGTCAGATTAAACCAATATAAATAGCTCCTTCCCTCCCAGCGCTACCTGGCATTTCACCCACCTCTCTTGGTGGGGCTTTCATCATGAGCAGCCCCAGCTCATCTTCCAGCCTAGCATCTGAGCCTAGGGGCCTCTAAAACCATCCTGTGCTGGCATTTTATCTTGTTTCTGAGTCTGTGTTAATGGCAGAGCATCTTTTCTGCATTTGGAGGGTTCAGATGCACGACTTAGCATGCTGTGAACTGAATAGCAGTAACAGTGCCTGTGCTGTCAGCCTGCTGCCGCTGGGAAACCTTTCTCAGAGATTTAAGCTAATGTATTCCCCCTCCCTTGCTTGCCTTGGGCTCAGGGCACAATGCTGGGAACCACAGCTCAGCTGACAGGCAGCATTTCACCGTGACAAGGCTGAAATAAACTTTGCTGAGAATCAGATTTAAAATAGCGTGAGGTCCAAATGCGCCCTCCCAAAAAGCAAAACCTCACCTGCTCCTCTTCCTCACCAACCACACAGAGAACCCCTCAGATCCTCCTTGTCCCCAGCCTGTCCCCAGCCCCTGACAGACACTGTCTTCCTCATGGCCAACCCTTGGCCTGCATCCTCCTCACCCACCAGTCCCTTATCCCTTCCCTTCTCCAAGCTGCCCAAATCCAGCCCTTCCTCTTGGTGGTTCTCATCTTGGCTGTCCCCTCCAAATGTCTTGCCCAAAGCCCTCTGGGCCAACATTTCTGTTGTGTGGCAAATCTCTTTGTCTCTAAATTTGAGACTCTTCTCCTTCCCTCCCTTCCTGGCATACTCTCACTTGCCACCAATGTGAGTGGTTGTCTTCCCCTTGTTGGCCTTCATCCTCCTGACCTTCCTTACAGAAGTCCTGGCTCTGGCAGGGACATCGGATACCTTGATCAGTGTCCCAACCACAGAAAACATCCAAACAGACCTTGAAAGCAAGAAAAATTGATATTTCCAGAAAAAAAAAAGGCAGACATAAGATGGTTCTACTTTGTTATAAAGACTCCAAGATCTCATAGATTTAACAGGCAAACAATGGCCCTTTCAATTGACATTTTAATGGAGGATTGGTTGGAAAAGGGAAATGCAAAACAAGGTCCAAATTCACATTTGCCCAGAACTTCAGGCAGTTGAGATTTGTAGTTTGGATCCGACTCATAAAAGTGCAGACTAAACCCTGACACTCAGACTCCAGTCCAGATTTCCATCACATTCGTGCAGTTTTCTGTCATTTTTTTTTTTTTTTTTTTTTTTTTTTTTATGTGCTAAACCTTGAATATTAATGCAGCCTGTATCTCCCCATACTTTGTGGGGCTTATATGGGACCAAGGGTCAGCAGCACTGATGGACCTGTGGGTAGATGACTTTGGGGTGTTTTGGAGTTCAGGAACCAGCACCTTCATCTCCCAGAACCGCAGGCCTAAATGTCAGTGTGGTCCAAACAAGATCTGCTGAATCTAAACTCCAGATACTTATTTTCTTTTGCTGCATATCCTGATTTCCACAGAGATAGCTGGTATTTCACAGGAAAAGCTGAAGCCATAACCACCCCAGAGCTGTTTGTCCCTAGGAGGGCCAGCACGGCTGCTTTGTGTCTGTAAAACTTGGCCATGTGGTGGCCAAAACCAGACCATGGTCCCAGCCCTGGAGTCCCATGGGCAAGAAAAGTGAGCTGGGAAGAGGAGATAAAAGTGAGGGTGTGTGTGATAGTCCTTCCAAGGGATGTGCTTACAAAGCTGGATGAAATCATTCATTCAAAACATTCTTTCTGCCGAAAATGTCTTTTTTTTTTTTTTTAATATCAAAAAATTTCTGTGGGAAATGTCCAATTTCAACAACAATTTTGGGGTTTTCATTGAGAAAGAAAAAGCTTGAAAAATGTGCACTTTTTTTGGCAATGGAGTTTGGCAAAATCCCAAAACAAAGCCAAAAACCAGAAACCCCAAACTGTTTTGGTTTGTGGCCAAAAAGTTTCCAGATTTTGATTGCCAGAAACCAAACATTTTTCATTTTTTTTTTCTTTTTTCAATGAAAAACCCCCAAACTTCTGCAGAAAGGAACCCGCTAAGATAAGCTTTTGTTGTCGCTGATGTTCCTCTTGTAGGAACTGAAAAAAAAAATCTGGATTTGCCCTGTGGATGGTGCCTGTGTGAGTGTGGGATTGCGATGGGCTCTTTTTGTCAACCTGAGCTCCAGCATCTTCTCTTTCTGGCTTCGCTCCTCCAGCCCTGGCTGCCTGCCCATCGTGGGCTGTCCCTGGGCAGGTTTGAGCATCCCCTGCAAAATACTTTGGACCTCTGGCTTCCTGAGTTGTCGGTAGCATCCTGAGGATGGTAAACACATTGTGGGAGTAACTGGGCATCACACGGGATCTGGCCCCCAATAAAACTACCTTAGTATTGGCAGGGACATCTGGATTACACAACACCTCTTGGCTTCTTCATTGTGATTTTCCAGCCTTCCTTCCCACCCACTGTGCCTGGGATTACACCTGTCTTAGTGTGCATGTTCTGCACTGCTGTGTTCCAGCTTGGATGCACTCCCTTAAAAACAATTACTTCATGCGGCGGGTCTAGTTAACACCCCTGTGCAGCGCTCTAGCTAACTGACCCTGCAGATGCTAAGTGTTAGCAGCTCTAGTTGCTGTAACTCTCATTACCTCAGTGTAGACAAGACCTGTTTGCACCTTGAGAGCTTTAAAATCTTTTAAGTGAATCAGCTCGGGAAGGTTTGTTAGTGGTTGTTTTTTTATTTCCCCATGAAGCTGAGTGCCAGTATCTGCCAGTACCTTCATTGGAGCTGTGGGAGATGGGCACCAATGGAAGCTCAGCCAACTTTTTACCCTCTACTACTCCACTGAAGCTGTTGCCAAATATAAAACCAGGCCCTTGAGGATTTTCTTCTCAATTTCAGACACGAAGGTGAACAGCTGCTGGTTGAGTATTGCAGAGGTCTTTGGAGAACTGTACGCATTCAGCTTGGAGATGAAGGGCTAAATTCAGACCATTTGTGTTCTTGGCATGATCCTCGTCCTCATCAGCGCTGTGTTTGCTTTAGAAGTCTGACTAGCTGGCGTGCCCCAGCCGCCGGCTAATGCGGATTAATTCTGACTCTCTTCAGGCTGCAAGGAAACAGATTGTGGAGGGGTTTTCATCAGCGGGAGAATTAAAGAAGCTAGCAAGGTATCTTAACCCAAACCACGTCACCAATGGCTTTCAGTCAGGAAGGAGGACAGATGAGATTAACCTCAAAAACCCCTCTGCTTCCTTGCGGAGCCTGTAAACCACTGTGCCAAGTGAGAGAGGAATGCAGGAAGAGAATCATTTTAATGTGGACATGTAAGGAACTGGACTTAGACCACCAAGTCCATTCCACATTGGCCACCGAACAGTCATCAGAGGGTGTTGACTTTTGACCACTACTGTTTTTGTTAACAGGGAAAATAAAACCATATGTTGCCTAAGTAGATGCACAAAACTTTTCTCCAAATCCCTACAGACAAACTGTCAGCAGCAAAAGTATTTACTTTGGTAATGCAGCTGGGCTTAATCCCAGCCCCATTGTGTTTGTGCATGCCTTTTCACCACTGAGCTCAATAACACGCTGTTTGCGAAGAGGGTGAATGAATGCATGCAGTATGATTTCTGTTATTAGGCCTATCGGTTACAGCCCGAGACAAAAGGCTGGAGTCAACAATGGTAGCACTACATAGGCACTGCTCATGCTTTGAGTTAGGCTAAATGGAAATCTTAGTCATCAGTCACGTCAGCTAGCCATCAGCTTGAGGTAGGCCGGCGGGACTTGGCCCCGTGGCGCGGATCCTCAGCTGGCTTAAATCAGCGTAAAGCCAGCGTAGGCCAAGGAGCCGCAGCTGAGGATTCTGGCGCCTACTGTCTATTTGTGAGTTTAGTGGTTGCTGAATACTTAATTCGCTGGGCCACAGGCTGCCGCGGTGAGCGGCCCGCGTGCTCCTGGGCAGCTCTCACACCGCCAGGGGATGGCGAAGCCTGGTGGGGTCCCCAGCTGGGACCTCTGCAGGTACCAGGCATTGACTGAGGGCCAGGCCCAGGGTGGCAGCACCACCACACACAGCTCCTCTTCTCCCTCCTGCCTTCTGGTGTCCTCATGTTGAGCATGCTTTGGTGTGTGTATGCACTTAAAGCAGTGCCATCTCTGAGCGTGTGAAGCCATCAGTGGCTTAGGCGGCTGAATGCAGTGCCATGGGAAGATACCCAAATTAAACAAACATGTCGGGGCACTGGTTTGGCATGATCCCTTCCCAGAGCAGGAATACGCCTTCACTTCAGGCTTTGCTAGGATAACAGGCTCCTTTCCTTGGTTGCAGCAGTTCTGTCTTTCCTTTCCTTGGGTAGGAGAGAAAGAAGCAAGACTGAACCACCTAATGGGTAATGGTGGGATGTGGGGAGAAGAAAACAGATGAAAATAATGTGCAAAGTGAGGAAAAACTGAAGGAACTGGGGTGAATGGAGGCTTTCTGTGCAAGGCATGGAGCTGAGTAGTTGTGATCTATGTGTAATTTGAGGGAATGAGACAGGAACAGCCATTAGATTTGGTACCTAATCCATCTGGATTGCATCTCTCCAAGAGCCTTCACCAAGCCCTCAGCTTTACTTATCCTCAAGCACGGCATTGCTCTGGATCTGGATTTTGACACAGCCGTGTCCGGAACAGAAAGTCAAAGGCAGATGTCCCCACTGCTGTCACTGCAAACCTCTGCCAGCAAGGGTGGCCCCACAGCAACAGGTCCATGCCCGACGCTGACACCACCAGTGTGTGTGGGATGGAGGTGGCCACCATTTCGTGCTCTCCCTGAGGCAGCTGCTGTCAGCGTGCCCTGCTCCCCATTGTGCTGCTCCGGTGACCTGGCACGATGCTTGTCCTCATTGAAAAACTACCCAAGGGCTGCTTTACACAGAAAATAAATAAATAAATAAATAAAAATGCTGAGGCTGCTGCATTTTCAGTTTAGGGAGTGTAGGAAGGCCACCTGTCCTCACCATCTCCAGAAGAGCTGGGATATTTTGGTTAAAACCCGAAAAGCTGCAGCTGGGTGTGGAAGCAGTTCAGCACCCATGGAAAGCTATTTCTATGGCCTCTCCTTGTGCTGCAAATGCAACATAGAGATGGGTTTCTATCAAACTGGGTTGTGCTGTGGGTCTGAGGAACCCTGACTGTGGTTTGGCTCAATGCAAATCAACCCATTCCCAAGCTCTGGAAATAAGACAGGAAAGGAGATTTTGGCCCAAAGTTCTTGTAAAGCACATATAAAGTTTTATTATTATTGTTTTTTATTTTTTTCCTCCCAGGGTAAAGGCTCATAATGAAAACAGATCTTACTAGCTAAGAGAAGCACGTGCCATCCACTTGTCACACAGCAGCTGAGGCTTTCATAAGGACGTAATTTTTTTCTAATAATCTATGATGAACTTGAATATATTGCTTACAGACCTATGTGATCCAAACCTTCTAGATCAGCTAACAAACAGATCCATGCCATGATGGGTTATTTAAATATCCTCTGTAGAGGTGCAGAATGGAAGACATGCTTTCTTTGTTAGGACAGAAAGAAACCAGAAAAAAAATTAGGGATAATCCCTAAAATGGTCATGTAAAACATGGGACACTTACTTTACTACTGGTTGACACCATTTGGCTCACAATATTACAGCACCACAAATTATTTCTGTAATACCAAACCTTTGGGATAAGGAGTGAAGGCATCTGGGGGCAGTAGCACAGCAAGACAAGAAGCCCAGGGTGATGCAGAGAAATCAAACCACCAAGAAAGCCCAGGATCAGAACATCTTTGATGTGTCTGGTATCTCATATGTTCAGCATCACTCTGCTACCACTCTGGCAGAGTATTACTATCAGTCATGTAATCTGATTTCAGTATTTGGTGAAGAAAATTAACTTTTTGTTATTTTTGTCCCCCCCCAATTTATTTATTTATTTTATTTATTATTTTTTTTTTTTTAAATTGTAGCTGGAGTCTTGCTACCACTGCAAATGGGTTCTGTAATTTTTTTAAAATCTCAATTATTTTGGGGGGGGGGGGGGGGGGGGGGGGG